>NW_020174369.1:4310884-4352188 GCF_003031525.2 Neophocaena asiaeorientalis asiaeorientalis | reverse complement strand
CGCCATGCTCGCAGCGGTGGGCTCCCTGGCGGTTGCCTTCTGGACCGTTCTCCGTCCCCGCACTGTCCTGTTGGGGGCCGTCGCCTTTCTCTTCTTTGCTGATTTCCTCAAAAGGCGGCGCCCGAAGAACTACCCGCCGGGACCCCTCCGCCTGCCCTTCGTAGGCAACTTCTTCCATCTGGACTTTGAGAAGGGGCACCTGTCGCTTCAGAGGGTAGGAGTGGGCGAAGGTGCCAGGACCGCGTCCTGACCCTGATCTGTAGGACAAGGGCCATTCCGGGTACCGAGGGCGGGAGGCTGGGGCGGGGGTTGTGGGCTCTGAGGCTAAAGCGGGCACCCGGGTAGCTTTGAGCCTCGCTCTCCTCACCAGCAACCAGCATGATTCCACTTCTAGGGATGAAATTTTGTTAACTGTTTACTATTTAAGTGTGCCAGACACGATATGTTCTTTAAGTCATTTAATTGTGTGTCTTGTTACATATTATTGGGACATTGTATTTATAATATAATCACTTTGTATTTTTAATATTATTATCCTTGGGGGGGAAAATCCGGTACTTTCCCTCTCGGAGGCTCCGTTTCCCATGTGTGAAATGGTGATACTTCTACCTAAATCCTCACCACTTTTCAAATGAATTGCTCCCATCCCCACAAGGACTGAGCCCCTCACATTCAGCCTCCGCCCTGCAATCCACTCTCACTAAAGTAATCATTTTAAAATGTCACTCCTCTGCTTAGGCTTTCTCAAGGCTTCTTGCTGCTTCCCAGCTTTCAGACTCCTTAGGGAGCCACTTGGAAATCTTGCTGTAGCCTCTTTCCACTTCTTTATAATCATCTTCCATCAGGGCTGCCTAACTGTGGCCACTCTGAATTCCTTAGAATTCCCTCCAACATCCAGCACTTTCTCAAGCGTTTTCAGCTGCTTCCCTGCCTCTCAGCACAGGTACCTTGCTGACAGACAACACTGTGATAGGTGGGTGTGAACATTAAATAAAACAGTGAATGGTCAATATTAATACAGCTTAGTGTAGGTGCCCAACAAATAATAGTTCCCGTTTCCCTAGAAATGCCTGGAGCACTTTAAACACAAGCCTATAATACAAACTCAGATTCAGATGGAGAAGGTTTTTATCACTTTCTGGGAGAAACACACATTTGGTACAGGATTAGTCTACAGAATTTTAAAGCTAGGCTCCTAAACCTGTACCCTTCTTTAATGAATGTGTTGTTTAATTTCCAATATTGGGAGATTTTCCTGTTTTCTTTCTGTTAGTGATTTCCAGTTGGAGTCCATTATGGTTAGAGGTCATATTTTGCATAATTTCAATTTTTAAAAAATATGTTATGGTTGGTTTTATGACCCAAGATACAGCACCATGCATACTTGAAAAAAATGTGAATTCTGCCATTGTTGGGTGGAGTGTTCTATATTGTATGTCAATTAGATATAATTAAATGACTGCGTTCTTTAGTCCTTCTGAACCCTTGTTGACTTCTTGTCTACTGATTCTATCAGTTACTAGGAGAGGGTTGTCAAAGTCTTCAACTGTAATTACTTGTTTTTCTATGTCTCTAGTCAGTTCTGGTAGTTTTCATTTGTGTATTTTGCAGCTCTTTTAGATGGTGTATACACATTAAAATTGTTATGCCATCTTGGTGAATTGGCTCTTTATTATGTAATGTCCCTCTTTATCTCTGGTAATTTTCTTTGCCTGAATTTTACTTCATCTGATATAATATAGCCACACCAGTTCTCTTCTGATTAGTATTTGCATAATATATGCTTCTCTATTCTTTTACTTTTAATCTACTTATACCATTTTATTTGAAATGAGTTTCTTGTAGATAACATATAGGTGGGTAATTTTTTTCATTCTGCCGATATCAGACATTTGATTGGTGAATTTAGATCATTTATATTTAATGTAATTATTGATTTGTTAAAACAAAAGTCTGCCAATTTATTATTTGTTTCCTATTTTTCACTTTGTTTTTTACTCCTCTGCTTCTCCTTTCCTGTCTTTCTGTGGGTCACTTGAACATTTTTTGAGAATTCCATTTTAATTTATCTATAGTGTTTTTGAGTATATCTCTTTGTATTGTTTTTAAGTGCTTGCTGTAAAGATTACATGCTATGCATACATAACTTATTGCAATAAGTATCAACAGTTTACCACTTTAGGTGGAATACAGACACCTTAAAACTCTTTAGGTCCTTTTACCTTCCCCTACTTTATAATATATAATTTGTCTTAAATATTACCTCTACAGACATTGAGAACCACCTCAGACAGTATTATAATTTTTCTTTTAACTGTCAAACACGATTTGTTAAATTCAAGAAGACAAGATTAGTCTATAGTATTTACCCATTTATTTACCCGTTCTGTTGCTCTTTCTTTCCTAACTGAAGAACTTTCTTTAGCTATTCTTTTAGAACTGGTCTGCTGGCAAAAAAATTCTCTTAGCTTTCCTTCATCTAAGAATGTTTTATTTCACCTTCTTTTCTTCTGGTAGAAATCAGAATTCTATATCACTGGATATAGAATTCTAGGTTGACAGTTTCTTTTATTAAACCCTTGAAAATGTTGTGCTACTTCTTTCTGGCATCTCTAGTTCCTGATGAGAAATCTGCTGTAATTTGAATTGTTGTTCCCCATGAGTAATGAGTTGTTTTCCTCTGCATGCTTTCAAGAAGTTTTCTTTGTTTTTATTGGTTTCAGAGATTTGATTGCATGTCTTGGTGTTGAATTCTTTGGATTTATTGGGTTCACTCACAACTTCTTGAATCTGTAGGTTTTTCTAGTACCAAATTTGAGAATTTTTCAGCCATTATTTCTTCAAATATTTTTTCAAGTCCATGTTTTTTTCCTTTCCTTCTGGTATTCTTTGGCACTGATTGCACAACTGACAGATCTTTTGTTATTCTAATATCAGTCCCTGAAGCTCAGTTGTTTTATCTTTTCTCAATCTATTTTCTCTGTGTTGTTCAGATTGGATACTTTCTATTGATGTCTTCAATTTCACTGATTATCCTGTCATTACCACTCCGCTACTGAGTTGCTCTATTGAGTTTTTTTGTTTACATTATTGTATTTTTCAGTTCTAAAATTTCTCTTTGGTTCTTATGTATATTTTCTAGTTCTTTGTTAAGATTTTCTATTTAAAATTTTTTTGAGAGTATAATTGTTTATCGAAACATTTTCAATAGCTGTTTTAAAATCTTTATCCTATAATTCCAACATCTTTATCATCTCAGTATTAGTTTCAACTCATTCAATTTGAGATTTCTCTGGTTCTTGGTAACATGAGTAATTTTGGACTATATTCTGGACATTTGGTGTATTTTGTTATGTGACTCTGGACTCTATGTAAATCTTTTATTTTAGCAGATAGTCAATCTGTTGATATTCAGAATGTTCACTTTTGTGGATTGTGGTTCAAATGTCAATTTAGGTTATAAAGTCTTTGCAATACTATACTGGTCTACCCCACTTATGTGTTGTCCACCCCCATAGGACTCCAACCCACATTCTCATCAGTGCAGGCTGGAGAGAATGAGGATGGGGACAAAAGATTGGGGCCCCTCTGAGTAGGGTAGCCTGAGGAGGGAAGTCAGTAATCTAACCATATCATCTCCATGGGATACAGGTGCCTCCTTATTTCTGTGGAGTGGTAGAAATCAGAATTTTGCCCACTGACTACTTCAAGGAGTCTCTTTACTGCAGTTCAGGGGTGATAGTCACAATTCAGCTCATAGAGTCAGCAGGGAAGGGGCACCGCCTTATTGCAAAGGTAGGATGAAGGCAAGTTTCCATGCATCTTCTTCACTGCTGTAGCCCCTCATTAGGATGTGGGAGGGTCACATCTCTTATGGTATTTGTCTCCAGAAAAGGAAGGTAGAAAGGTTGAAATGTTCTGTCCTGGTGGACCACCCTTTATCTGGTCCTTTGACTACAGAGAACAGGGTTTTATTGGTGTTACTTTTTGTATGTGTCAGTATCATGATGATGAGGAGGAGTAAAATGGGATGCTTTTACTCACTCTTGTCTGGAATCAGAAACTTTGTCTGTGCCCTTGTTTTACCATTAAGATAGATATGACTAAATAGGTTACATGATTTGCCTCATGTCATAAAACTGGCCAGGGATGAAACTGAGGCTAGGGTCTTATCTCTGGCCCAAAGATTTTTCACCAGAAGTGTTAAATTTTATTTTATATAGGTTTGCAATGAAATATTTTTGGCTGTAAAAAAAATGGAGTTAAATGGTGTGATTTAGTTGTAATTAAATTTACATTCCAGCAATTTGGAAACATTAAGTACCTATCATTAACTACCTATCATTGCCTATTTATCTATCTTTACTTACCTATCTGTCATTACCTATCAGCTATAACATTAAACAAGGACTTGGACGCAGGACTATTTGACTCATATACCTATTCTTTGACTTATGCTACCTGACTTTTCACGATGTAGTTAGAGGATAATTGACTTATCCAGGGGTTCATTTATCCAACAGACATTTATGAAGTGCTTATTATGTGACAGGCACAGTACAAGACAGTGTATGATGAAATGTGTGTATAAACTTTTGGTAACCAAATGAGATATCATGAGGTGGGATCACTGTGAATGGGAAGCCCTGGGGATAACCTCTATAGAATGTTGAAATAAATTTGGCTGAACTGGAAATAAATGTTAGGCAAATGGTTATATGGAGTAAAGTGGACAGGAGATTTTTAAATGGGAGGAAGTGACATGAGCTAAAACAAAGTGAGAGGGCCGTGAAGAAACTGGCCTATTTGTATGGCATGATGGGAACCATGAACCATTCTTGTTTTTCCCCTTTTTTTCTAAACTTCCTCTACCACAGCTATATGTGCATGTATTTAAATAAGAGAAAATCTTATTGGACTAAAGTGGGAGAATGGTAGATAAGGTGGATAAATGTATTATGAGGATATACATTAAGCTGCTTGTAATAAAAAGGCCCCAAAATACAGTGGTGTAAAAAAAGAGTGAAATTTATTTCTCTCTCAGAAGTGAGTTCAGATGTAGGCAGGAAGACCAGGGTAGGAAAGCTGCTTTGTAACACAAGGTCATCCAGAAACCCCAGTTCCTTCTATCATGTTGCTCTCGTCCTACAACATCTTCATGTATGAGTTCCAGTCCATGGAACGGGGAAAGGAGCAGGTGGTGAGAAGCAACTTTCCTTTAAGGACATGACCCAGAAGATGCACACATCACCACTGCTTACGTCCCATTGGCCACACCTGGAGAAGCTGAGAAATGTGGTTTTGATTGGAAAGTCATGTGGCCAGCTAATATTTAGGGAGCTTCATCACTCAGAAGGAGAGAGAGAGAATATCTTCATGCTTTCAGTTAAGGATGAGACATACAGAGAGAGTTAGGAAGAGCCCAACTTTATGACCACCAGCTAGGCACTAAATCTCTGTGCTTCTTTTTCTGAAAACAAAGAATACATTGTAGGGTTATTATAAGAATCAAACAAGTTTATGAATATCAGTTTACTGCCAGGGTGCCTAGCACATATTTGATGCTTCTTTCTATATCTACTACCCTCCTCCTTTCTTCAAAAATGTATAGTAACAAACTCAAGGAAAAGCCAGTTGAGGTTGCATACCTTGTCTGGCCTGATTGCTGCACGGGCTGCATTAATCCACTCTCTGTCCACTTCCCCTCCATTCCTTTGTCCAGATCTAACCAGAGTCCTTTTGCTAAAATATACTCCCAAATATGTCAATAACAATAAATAATTTTATTATTTATTTTAGTATTATGGTTACTTATCACCACCATCCCAACGATGGGAATTAGTAATATCCCCCATTTTATAGATTTGGAAACTGGGACACAGAGAAGTTAAATAACTTGACCAAAAATCACATAGAAAGTGAAAGCAGAAGCTGGATATAAATGGATTTGTATGACTTCAAAAATCCAAGTTCTTAAGCACTCACTGCCCTTACCTCTCCTATTCAGTTTTCTAGTTGCAAACAAAACAAGATCCAAAATATTTCACTTGACATTTGTATATCCTTGGTCTAGCTCACAGTACCTTGTCAGGCTTGTTTCCCCTCTCTGTACACAAATGAGAAGGTATTTTTTCCCAGAAACCTATCCTAGCCTTTGGTCCCCTTATGTGCTTCCTGCTTTCCCCCATTTAATAAGTTATTGTACAGAATGGTAATAATAAGAACTGGTTACTTATCTGTACGCTCCATTAGATTGGGGGCATCTTAAGATTAAGGACCTGTACCTCCAGCACCCGGCCTTGACCAACCACAGGGTTAGTGCTCTCTAATGAACTTGTACTGCAGTCAGAAAACAGCTCACTTGTTCCTGAAAGCCCACATTTTCCTGTCTTTGCATTGGTGTATGCTATTCCCACAGCCTAAAATCTTTGCCTTCACAACACATATCCTTTTGCAGGTACCCACACCTTCATTTACAATCTGGCCCAAATATCAGCTCCTCTTAGAAGCTTTCTCCCGTACCTGGAGTGGAATTCTTCTCTTCTTTCAATAGCGTCATGCCCCTTGCTTCAGCATTATAGCATGTATCATCTTCCACTGTGCGTTAGTTTTTTTCTGTAGTCAGCCTTCCCCGAGAGGCTTTGACACTTCAGGAAAACACCATAGCGTATTGATCTCTGTATTGCCCTCACATATAACATAGCAACGTCAGAAGGTGCCTGACAACTGAATTTGATTTCCACAGGCTGTTCCCAGAAACCTAGCATAACCCCAAGAACTACCAGTGAGACCAGTATTCTTAGCAGGAGTTCAGAGACCCCAGGGGACTGGTGAACTGCATTTATGCATAAATGTATTCATGTGTACAGGGTTTTGCTTTACCAGATCCATGACATACTAGATTTTTGAAGGATTTTATGACTTAAAAAGTGTAAGAAGTGTTATGAAGCTTTATTCCCTATGTCCTTGGGTTTCTTTTTGGTGCTTTATTGGATAGAAGCGCTTTGTAACTATAAAAGCAATACAAATGCATTGAGTGACACATTTTAAAATACAGTTTAGCAAGTGAGAGAGAATCTTAGCTCCTTGAGCACAGAGCTCAGTGCTGGTGAGTGTTCAGAGGAACAGACCCTCTCACCTACTGCTAGTGGGAATAAGAATTGATATACTCTTCCTTTTTTCCTTTTTATGTTTTCCTGTCTTTGTTCTGTTGGCTTTTGAGTTTAAGAACTTAAATTAAGTAGAATCTTCCTCAACTTTATATCTCGTGGTTCAGTCTCTTGTCTCACTAACTCACCACTTCTAATTTTTTTTATTCTCAACATTTATTTTGCTCTACTTTATTATTTAAGTGCTTCATCTTACATTTGGAATACTTATCGTTCATATGAAATTTCCTGTAACCTATTACTTTTATTTTCCTTTTATAGCTACTGTGCTATTCCTTTTCTCTTGATCTTTCTATTTTCATTTCTCATTTTAAGCCTGTTTTAGCCTCCTGAACCATCTTTTTTTTTAATTGAAGCATAGTTGATTTACAATGCTATGTTAATTTCTACTGTACAGCAAAGTGATTCAGTTATACATATATACAGATTCTTTGTTATACTGTTTTCCATTATGGTTTATCACAGGATATTGAATATTGTTCCCTGTGCTATACAGTAGGACCTTGTTGTTTATCCATCCTATTCATAATAGTTTGCATCTGCTAACCCCAAACTCCCATACCATCCCTCTCCCACACCCTGCCTTAGCAACATGTCTGTCCTCTGTGTCTGTGAGTCTGTTTCTGTTTCGTAGATAAGTTCGTTGTGTCAGTAGTGTCATATTTTAGATTCCACAAGTAATATCATATGGTATTTGTCATTCTCTTTCTGACTTACTTCACTTAGTACGATAATCTCTAGTTCCATCCATGTTGCCACAAATGGCATTATTTCATTCTTTTTATGGCTGAGTAATACTCCATTGTACATATGCACCATATCTTCTTTATCCATTCATCTGTCGGTGGACGTTTAGGTTTTTTCCATGTCTTGGCAATTGTGAATAGAGCTGCTATGAACATAGGGGTACGTGCATCTTTCTGAATTATAGTTTCGTCCAGGTATATGCCCAGCAGTGGGATTGTTGGGTCATATGGCAACACTATTTTTAGTCTTTTTGAGAAACCTCCATACTGTTTTCCATAGTGGCTGTACCTTCTTACATCCCCACCAATAGTGTAGGAGACTGAACAACCTTATTTTTAACCTCTTTTTTTCCCCTTACACTGTCTTTTTCTTAAGAACTTGTTTGTTTTTGTACATCAAAATGTATTCTCTACCTTACAAAGTCTTCTCAGATGACACTGGGACTTACATTTACCTCCAAGTAAAGCCATTGGCACAGTGACTGGCATGGTTACTTAAGAATTGGTAGACATCACCACCGTTGGTACCAGGGCTGCAGGAGGTCCTTTGATGTATCCATGTTTACACAGTTGATCATGCCATAAAAATGTTTCATGTAGCTCTGTCAGACTAGAAATATACGTGGGCAGAGAGTTGGTAAGAGGTGAAACTCTGTAGAAGTTCATTTCAGTAAACACTACTGGAGTGCCAAGTCCCCTCCAAGAACAAGCTGAGATTCCAGGTTGTATACATTGTCAGTTAAGAGTCCTTTAGCTTAACCTGAGATTTTCAGCCATTCCAAAAGTATTTTTTACTGTATATTCTGAAATAGTCAAGAAATCCTTCCTGTAAAACCTAAGAAGTTCATCCAGGCATTCAGCATGATGAAATAAAACGTCTTGATTTATGCAGACCCATTCCTGCCATTTGTTAGAACAAGACGTGCACTTTTAGAGGCAGACCAGACTAAGATGGAATCTTGGTTCTGCTCTTTCTAATAAGACAGACTTCCTGTGCTAGTGATGAACAAACATGGATGGAAGACTGTAGACCAACAAGACAATGGAAGGATGGAGTTCAGGCTTGGTCTTTAATATGGGAGCAGGGTGGTGAAATGAGACTAAATCCATGGTATTTGCTCTGAAGGGTTGACACAGTCCAGGGAGCTTGAGGTGACATGGGAGAGCATAAGTGCATGGCAGCTGGGGAGGTGGGGCCACAGATACCTGGAGGAAATGAGTACTTCTGTTTGATACCACAGACTTAGTAAGACACAGCCCTGCAGTCTGCAGGAATGGGCAGGTCTACTTAGATTCCTCTCTTGAGTAAGCATGTCAGGGAAGACTTTGATTTATGACCCTTGACTGCGGTCCAAGCCATATTTGCACATACCTGAACATTTGTGTACACCCCTGACACACCCACACACTCTTTCATTCTCTCTGTCTCACTCTTCCCCTCCCAGCTCCCTCACCCTCATTCTCACATTCATTCTGTCACATCCACTAAACTCTAAAGTCCAAGCACCGTCTCGGGTTCATGGCTTTGTTCTTAAATCTTACATAATGCTTGGCAAATTTCACCAACATCCAATAGCTTTGTCACCTTGGCTAAGTTACTTCTGCTAGGACTCATTTTTCTTACTGAAAGACAAGGAAAATCATTACTACCATAGGGTAGTTGTGAGGTTAATGAAATAAAATGTGAAAGGTGCTTATCATGGCACCCAGTGGACGTGGTTGTCTGTGACCACCAGCTCCTGTCTCTCGCACATCATCCCTGTGCTCTTGTCCTGTCTGTCACATGAGCAAGTGCTTCCATATCCCTTTGCACACAGAGCTCATTCATTCCCCAGAGGCTCGAGTGGCTGTCTGCCAGGTACCAGGGAACAAAGTGCCTTTCACATCGCTGCTCTCATTCTTCTTCACAGAACCCTTTGAGGGAAGAATAATTTTCTCCTTTTATAGCTGAGGCTCCAAACAAGTGAGGCAACTTTCCCTGGAGCTCACAGCTAGTCAACCATAGAGTTAAGATTTGCACATGGCTCCAGAACTAGTGTGCTCTTCTCCATACCTGGTCCCAGCCCTATAATGAATTTTCTGTCACCTAGAACATGTTGAGGAAGGGGACATTCTCTCCTGGTTAAACAGATATGATTTACTAAGAAGTCCACATTCACTAAACATATCTCAGCCTTCTCTGGTGAGTCACATGTATGAATTCTCTCCCTTCACTAGATTTTAAGATGCTTGCAGTTAAAGACCTTGTTTATTTTGTTAAACGTTTAGGCCTTATTCTCAGGACTAAGGGTGGATACTCACTCAATTCGAGGAAGTTGAACATATGAATGAATGTTTATAAGGAATGTCTATGTCCTGTAGTGGATTCAGCCCGAGTCTAGTTGAGAGGAGGAGAAATGGAAACAGGTAGAAACATCCCCATCAGACCATCAGACCTAAGTGCACACAGAGGTGTGCACACGGACACCCCCTCCCCCCATCCAAGCTCCCACAGCTACACAAACCCTCTATTCCTGGACACACAGACATGTGCATATTCTGTGACTATTTTACTATTTTTCAGTTTGTGAAGAAATATGGGAACCTTTTTAGCCTGGAATTCGGTGACTTGCCTTCAGTTATTATAACTGGATTGCCCTTAATCAAAGAAGTCCTTGTCCACCAGGAGCAAAAGTTTTTGAACCGCCCTATAACCCCTATTCGAGAACGTGTTTTTAAGAAAAATGGTAAGTTTCTTGACTAATATGTGTACGTTTGATATTCTTGTAGTCTGTGAAAGGTACCTTTGTGACTGTAATTCTCCAACACTCCCAGTTACCAGGCCCATCATAAAATTCCTGCCCCTAAAAGAAGCTGAGTGGGGCTTCCCTGGTGGCATAGTGGTTGAGAGTCCGCCTGCCGATGCAGGGGACGCGGGTTCGTGTCCCGGTCCGGGAGGATCCCGCGTGCTGCGGAGCGGCTGGGCCCATGAGCCATGGCCGCTGAGCCTGCGCGTCCGGAGCCTGTGCTCCGTGGCGGAAGAGGCCACGGCAGTGAGAGGCCCGCGTACCGGAAAAAAAAAAAAAAAATAGTATTTCAAAGAAGCTGAGTGGCCACATTTCCCTGTTACAGACACCCCCTCAGGGAACCTGGCAGGGTTAGCCCTAATGTCAGGGATTTGAGAGAAGCTGCATCACCTGCATGAACTCACTCTGGCAGCTCTAATTAGTAAGTATTCACATCACTCAGTGATGTGATGTGTTTTTTAAGAAAGGCAATGCGTTCTCGCTCTCTCTTTCTGCTGTCCCATTCAGATCTCTTCCCTAGGAAAATGGATGTGGATCTGCTTCCTTCTGCTGATTATGTAATCCCTTCTTGCCTCTAGTTCCTTATGCTGTATTATTAAGGCTGTGCCCCACAAGGTATCTTAACCCTTCCATCTATATTAGAAGAGTTTGGCAGGAACACTTAAAATGATCATTAAATAAACGAACACATTTAAAAATCTAAATGAAAGACTCAGATTTATTCTTCTACCAAAGCACCATATTTTTCAGGTGCTTCTCAATTCCTCTTCGAAATATTTCATCCATTAACTCTACATCCATTCACTCTATTTATTATCAGCCATGTGAAGCCCAGTGCTAGGCACCAGTGCCAGAGCAGTGAGAATGACAAAATCCTGTTCTTCTGTAACTTACATTCCATTCATGAAAATAATATCAATTACTCTAATAATTTCAGACCTTAACTGTTATGAAGATAAGAGCGTGGTGCACTTCTTAGGTGTATCTAATCTAATTCAGAGACTCAGGAAGAGCTAATGTAAGTAAATGACAAATGTGAAGAAGCAATCAGTCAGAGGGAATAGAGTATGAAAAGTCTCTGAGGTGGGAAGAACGACAGTGAACTGAGGAACTGAAAAGTGGCCAGTGTGGGAAGCACAGGGATTAAACGGAGATAATTAAATGGAGATGAAGGTGCTGAGTTTGGCCAGGAGTAGTTCATCCATCTCCTTGTTAAGGATGTTGCTTTTTATTCCTAATGATAATGAAAGCTCTTGAACGGTTTCAGTAGAGAAAGGAATCATCGTACTTACATGGTACATTTTCAAGACTTCTTCAGGCTGCAATGTCAAGAAGGGAATAAAGGGAGCAAGAGACTGTTGCAGCATTTTAGGTTAGAGAAGGTGGTGGCTTGGACTAGGGAGATGGCGAGAAATGACAGTACAGTAGGTTAGACCAAGAGAGTGGCCGTGAAGATATATGGATTTAAGATATTCAGGAGGCAAATCCAATAAGACATGATGACCTAGACAGAGAGAGAATGAGGTATTGAGGTAGACACCCAAATGGGTAGGTAAAGGAAAGGAGGAATATTTGGAGGAGGGCAAGGTGTTGGCTGGCCTGGGTGGGGAGTTGTATATGGAGCAATCATGAATTCAGTCGTAGAAATGCTGAGTTTGAAATGCCTTTAAATCAGCAGAGTCAAACAGACACTGGTATGTATGTCTGGAGCTGAGGGACAGAAAGAGCTAATGAGATTTTCCCGAAAATGGAGCATAGATAAGGGGAGAAGAGGCTTGCAGAACTTGAATGGAGAACTAGATCATTTTGAAATATAATAGAAGGTGAATTAACAAAAGATATGGTAAGTTCTCTGCAGTCAGAGAATTAGGAGGAAAATTGGAGAGTGTCACGTCCTGGGAAAAGAGAGAAGAAAGAAGTGTCTCATGCTGCTGACACATCAAGATGAGGTTGAAAAGGATCCTGGACTGGACAGCAGGGAAGGCCATGTCCTTGAGGTGGTAGAGGCCAAAGGCAGATATTAGAAGGAGTTGAAGAGTGCTCGGGAAGTGAAGAAATGAGAGAAGTGTGGCCTCACCTGCCCTGTGAAATAAATGATCATCTGTTGAACACACCAAGATGGTTTTTTGCTTTTTCCTTTGCCTGTGTTGTTCTTTCTGCATAGATTTTTCACTCTTCCATGCTCTTGAATGATTCATTTTTTTTTTTTTTTTTTTTTTGCAGTACGCAGGCCTCTCAATGTTGTGGCCTCTCCCGTTGTGGAGCACAGGCTCCAGATGCACAGGCTCAGCGGCCATGGCTCACAGGCCCAGCCGCTCCGCGGCATGTGGGATCTTCCCAGACCGGGGCATGAACCCATGTCCCCTGCATCGGCAGGCGGACTCTCAACCACTGCGCCACCAGGGAAGCCCCTGATTCATTTATTTTTTAAGGTCCAGCTTAGATAGGACGTCTCCTAAAGGCCTTGCCTCCTTATGAGTATGGATTTTGTCTAATCCCTAAGTGCATTCTTCGTATGTTGCATAACATAAATACTTACAGTTACTTATGTGACAAGTAATCAAAAAATGGGCTTTGGAGTTAGGCAGAACTGAATTTGAACTTTTATCCCTTGTCCCTCAGTTTCCTTATCAACAAAATTGTTGGGAGGGTTGGCAGTTATGATAGGACCTACCTCAGAGAGGTTCTGTGAGTGCTAAATTACACAATGTATTAAAAATGTTAAAGTGTCCGGCATTAGAAGCAGTCAGTAAATGCTAGCCACTATATCTATTGCTTTGGGATTATTTCTCTGAATAGTTTTCAAGCGCCTTAATGCCCTTCTCCTTCCTTCCATCTGATGCATTCTCCCCCATGGCTCTTGTTGGCTTTCTTTTCATAATGTTGTCTTTCTTTTTCCCAGGCTTGATCATGTCCATAGGCCAGGTGTGGAAGGAACAAAGAAGGTTTGCCCTGACAACACTGAAGAGCTTTGGTTTAGGAAGGAAGAGCTTAGAGGAGCGCATTCAGGAAGAGACCCACTTCCTCATCCAGGCAATGGGAGAGGAGAACGGTGAGTGTGTCATAGGACAGGTGCAGGGTACTGTGGCTCATTCATTCACTAACCAGCTGATTAATAAGAGTCTACGTGCCTGTCCTGCACCCAGCACTGTGTAGGGCACTGAGGGGATAACAGTGAACAGCTAACCATGACCTGCCCTCATGGAGCTCAAGAATTAAGAATAAGATGGGTATTAAACTTATTATTGGTTTTTTTTTGTTTTTTTTTGCGGTACGTGGGCCTCTCACTGTTGTGGCCTCTCCCATTGTGGAGCACAGGCTCCGGACGCGCAGGCTCAGCGGCCGTGGCTCATGGGCCCAGCCGCTCCGCGGCATGTGGGATCTTCCCGGACCGGGGCACGAACCCACGTCCCCTGCATCGGCAGGTGGACTCTCAACCACTGCGCCACCAGGGAAGCCCTTATTATTGGTTTTAAATCCTGGTCATCAGTTTGACTTCCCGGGCATTGACTGAATACTTGCTATATAGTAGACCCTGTGTAGGGTGCTGGGGCCACAGTCTCAGAGGTGGTTCTGTAGTCAGTATGTCATATGTCATGTAGAGTAGACTCTCAGGGAAGGAGAAGGAAACCAATCTGAAGGATCCATCGCTTCTTCTGCCTCTAGGACAGCCTTTCGACCCTCACTTCAAAATCAACAATGCAGTTTCCAATATTATTTGCTCCATCACATTTGGGGAGCGCTTTGACTACGAGGACACTCAGTTCCAGGAGCTGCTGAGGCTGCTGGATGAGGTCACATATCTCGAGACATCAATGTGGTGCCAGGTGAGGCAGTCCTCACTTCCTATCTTGGATAAGGATATTGGGCTGATGTCAGACACAGATGAGTTCTTCCTTTTTTTTTTTAAGCTAACATATAACCTTTTAAAATTTACTTTAACACAAACATGTTTGTAGTCAATCTGTTGAATTTAGTATTTTACGTCATATTGTTAAATATTGGCTATAGACAAAGAACGTTTCTAACATTTGTGTACGGTGCAAAACTTTACATGAAGTGCGCCTACGGACCTATGTTCTTTTCTTTAAAAAGCACAATATTGCCATCACCTTTGTGTCTCTCCTCTCCATGTCCCTTCCTAGCCCTCCGTGTCCATCCTCCCTCAGAAGTACTGTTCTTTGCCTGACTCTCCCTCAGCACATTGTTTTCAGATTCATATGTTAGTTGCACTTTTAAAAAAATATCTGCTTACTTTTCTATTTTATGAATATGCCCGTTTGTTATTCTGTTCCCTATTAATAAACACTTGGGGGACTTTCAGTTTGGGGATCTGGAATGAACATTCTTGTCAGTCCTTCATGTGGACACATCCACTCATTTCTCTTGCATTCACACCTGTAAAAAATACTTAAAGTTTTCCCAGGTGGTTGTACTACTTACATGTCCATCCACACTTGATATTATCAGTTTGTAACTTTGTAGGGTGTAGATTTAGAAGGTCAAACTCACCCCTTCCTTGGTGGGCCCTGCTCTCCACTTTTGTCCTGCCAGTGCTGTGAGTCTGTCAAAACCTCTACTCAGCTTCTTGGCCTCTCAGCCACATTTCTGGATTTGGAAAACACTTCTAGGGGAAAATCAGCCCTAAGGGTTTTGTTTATTCTTAACAAGTATCTTTAGCTGGAGTCTATGGATCCATCACACCAATACTGATAAAGTAGCTAGCATGATTCCTGGCACATTAAAGGGGCATAATGAATGTGAGCTATTATGATTTATTGTCAGTGTTATTTTTGAATAATGTTCCTTGTTCTCAATTCTAACTGTGGTAGCCGCCCATCCAGTTATTCCAGTTTCTTCCCTCCTGTTAAGACAGAACCTAGGAAGTCATGGGAGTTCAGTGGGTACCCAGCTGACTGTTCCCAGGGAACAGAAATCCTGGGAGGGTAGGATGGGGCAGTAGGGCAGGGGTAAGAAGCATTTCTTAGAGACCCAAAGTAGACCAGGCACTTTGATGGACAACGCTTCATACTTTATCTCAAATAAGTTTTTACATCAGTCCTTTAGAGATGAGATGGGTCATCCTGATGTGTGCAAGCAGATATGGGAATATGTAAGCACATCCCATAGTAGTCTACTGGCTCTGTGTCACGTGCAGTATAGATCTCATGGCATTTAGTCATGAAAATAACCATCAGGCCCCACTGGCAGCTAAAGTAGCCACAAATCACATCATTACTACTATTATTATTATTATTACTATTATTACCGAAGTATTATAGCTAGCAAGAAACAGAGCTAATTGTCAAACCCATGCCTGTTTCACTTAAAATCTAGGCAACTTTCTATTACCTTATGCTATCTATTTTTGACTATGTATTATTAGAGAAAATATATTCAAAGACCACTTTATTTCAGTAAAATATATCTTAGCCACATGGAGATTACATCATAGTGGGGGCAGACAAATAAATACACGTACATATTTAACATAGATAGATACATACATACATACATAGGTATGTAGATATATAGCTAGATACATATACATAGATACATAGATACATATACATAGATAGACATTTTGCACACACACACACACACACACACATACACACCCAAATATATATACATACACATACTAATGATAATTGTCACAGAAAAAAATAAAACAAAATAAAGGAATGGAAAGAGAGTACCAGAAGTGCTACTAACTGTAGGATTATCAGGTAAGACAGGTCCAAGGAGGTGACATTTGAGCAGCACATTAATGCATTAAAGGAACTGGGGTTATACAGATTTCAGAGGAAAACCATTCTAGATGGAAGGAACAGCAAATGCAGTGTCCTAAACAAGAATATTTTTTATGTTTTCACAGAGGCCAATGGGGCTGGACTTGAAAGAGTAAAAGAGAGTAAGATGGCAGGGAGTGATAGCAGAGGAGGTGGCAAGAGGGTGAGGGGCCAGCTCATGTAGAGCTCCAGGCTAGGAGAATGGTGTAGAATTTTGTCTAAATGTCATGGAAAGTCATTGGAAGAGCCAAAAAGTGAAATAATCAATCAAACAGCTAAATGGTCCTTCTGGCAGCTCAGTGGAAAATAGACTGGGAATGGGGTTAAGGATAGAATCAGGAAACCTGTTGGAGGCTTTACAGCATCCAGGTAAGTAATGTTGGTGGTTTGTACAAGGAAGACAAAGCACATGGAGCGGTGAGAAGTGGTCCGAGACTGGTTATATTTTGGATGGAGAGCTGAAATGCTTTGCCCAAGGGGAAAGAAGAGGGTTGAGAGAGAGAAGAGTCAGGGGTGACTCCAAGCGTTAAATTTAAGTAAATAAAAGAGATGGAAAGAGAATGTCGTTTCATTGTCTTCAAAAGTAGAAAACTGGCACTCCCTTGTCTCCATGACTGTTTTGTTTTCTCCATCAGCTCTACAACGTCTTTCCAAGGGTAATGAATTTCCTTCCTGGACCCCACCAAATGCTCTTCAGGAACTGGGAGAAGCTGAAAATGTTTGTTGCCCGTGTGATCGAAAACCACAAGAGAGGTTGGAATCCTGCTGAAGCAAGAGACTTCATTGATGCTTACCTCAAGGAAATAGAAAAGGTGAGGAAACCAGAGCTGTTACCTGAGTTTTACTCTTAAAGAGCAAATGAGGGGATTCTGGTTTCTTATTGCTGCTGTACCAAATCACCCCAAACGTGGGGCTTAAAACAACACACATGGGGCTTCCCTGGTGGCGCAGTGGTTGAGAGTCCGCCTGCCGATGCAGGGAACACGGGTTCGTGCCCTGATCCGGGAAGATCCCACATGCCGCGGAGCAGCTGGGCCCGTGAGCCATAGCCGCTGGGGCCTGCACGTCCGGAGCCTGTGCTCCGCAACAGGAGAGGCCACAGCAGTGAGAGGCCCGCATATCACAAAAAAAACCCCACAAACAAACACATTTGTTTCCTTACAGTTCTAGAGGTCAGAAGGCTGAAACCAGTTTCACTGGGCTGAAGTCAAGTTGCAGGAGGGACTGGCTCCTACTTGAGGCTTTAGGACAGAATCCACTGATTGACTTTTCCAGTATCTAGAGGCTGCCTGTACTCCCTGCCGCAGGGCCCCTTCCTCCGACTTCAAAGCCATCAATGTAGCATCTTTTCTGCCACCATCCTCACATCTTCTCTTTATGACTTTCTTGCCTCCCTCTTATAAAGACTTGTGATTATATTGAGCTCACTGGGATAATCCAGGATAATCTTCCCATATCAGTATCGTTAATTCACTATACCTACAAAGTCCCTTCTGCCGTGTAACATTCATGGGTTCTAGAGATTAAGACATGGACATCTTTGTGGGTCATTATTCAGCCTACCACAGGGAAGGAAAATAGAGGCAATACTTCATGGAGTGTAGGAATAACATTAACTCAGAATTGATTTATGAGTTAATTGATGAGACAATTAGAAATAAAGATAGAGGTTTAACAGTATTTGGCTTAAGGGCTTTGGAAAGCCCAAATACTGCCTTCTCATGATCTAGTCTCTGTCCTCGGCATATATCTGAGGGAGATACATACAAAAGGAAGAATAAGTGCTGTTTCATCATTAGTCAGACCGGTGCCCAGTTACCTACCCCTTCCCCCAGCTCCCAGTGCAGAGCACAAGTGAATCTGTGTCAGTTGCCAGAGATTAGCCTCAAATGGGACGGACATTCGCCTTCCTCCCTCATCACCATGTCATCTGCTTTTTAATATTACTACAGGAAAAAAGCAAAATGGGATGTATATCCTTTACCATAGTAACACCTCTGGTTAGCACACATCACTGCGTCTGTGTCATTATCTTTGACTCATCAGATTACTCATTCATTCTCCTAGAGTTGGCAGAAATGTGGATTTCTTTCCAACTCCACTCTTGTTTCACCTGATTGGCATAACATTAATAGAAGCATTGATTACTCCCCAGAGGGGGAGACGTCACTTGCTATATGGTGTGCAGGTGTGGGACCACAGAGGGAGGAATGTTGATGCATTGAAGCTTCTGGAGGAACGTGGCAAAGCTGCTGGAGTGCCATGAGGAATGGCTGTTGGAACCAGAGAAGTTTAACCTAAAAAGGAAAAGATTAACAGGGAGATATGAGAATTATTGTATTAGCGAAATTCAGTTATTCTTTCTGGTATTAGTACAAACATTTGTTGAGAATTTGCTATGTGTCCTTTCCATCTCGCATAATTCATAATGCCATCTTAAGGGGTGAGTATTGTTATTTCTATTTTGTGAAATAGGATATAAGCACAGAAAGGTTTATTCACTTGCTCAAGTCATACAGATAGTGAATGGTGTGGCTAATATTGGAACCCAAGGCTGCTTTTCCAGTGTAATGCTAGATTCTCCCAAATTATGGGTGTAAAAAAATTAGTTGTGTTGTTTCATCCACCAAAGCTAATAAAAGCTTCCAGCACTTGGGGCAGGAGGACTCTAGTGATGTTGCAGTAATAAGCCTCTGCCTCCTGAGATGACCAAAGGGGAAGTCATTTCTCCTGGGCTCTCTCCTTCCACGTTTTCTCTAGGATGAGGGCCCCTGTGTTGTGGCAACTAAGAACTATCTGAATAAACCAATAATCATTGTGCTTTCTAGCATAAGGGCAGTGCTACTTCAAGTTTCCACGAAGAAAACCTCATCTACAGCACCCTGGACCTCTTCTTTGCTGGAACGGAGACAACTTCGACCACCCTGCGCTGGGGTCTGCTCTACATGGCCCTCTACCCTGAAATCCAAGGTGAGCATGTCAGTGGATGGGCCTGGGCCAGGTCAGAATGGCGTGCCCTGGAACACACTGTCCCAAGGTGGGAACAGAAGATAGCACGGTAGGATGGAGAGATAGGTAGGACAGTTACCGGGCCAGGTGGACTTGAGAATGGGAACCTTCTTTGGTTTTTCTGTGAGGATTGTGATGGGTCCATGTAACACAACTATAACAGAGAGTCCCAGCCCTCAGGAAACTCCCAGTCCAGTGGGGAAAACAGTGAAGTCCACTGACATTGTGGTGAGTTCCAGGAAAGAGTTCCATTCCACTCACGTATGAAATCTGGTCGCAGCCTTCCCTCCTTTGAAGTAATGTCTTCCATTGCCCTGTGGACAATGCTCATACTCCTTAATCTGGTATATCATGCCCTCTGCTGGGCCTCTTTCTGCCCGTCCAGCCTCGACTCTACCCACCCTGCATGGGGGCATCATTAAGTCATATGTCACTTAATTTCACTGTCCTTATTTGTACCTCTGGGCCGTCACACCTGCTCTTCCCTAGGAGGATAATACCAAAATGTATTTCCCTAATTTCTCTGCACGGTAAACTCCTAGCTATGCTTGAAGAGTTTACTCAACCACAGCCCCTCTAAGATGTTTCCCCACACTTCTGGGAAAATACAAGCATCCTTTAGAGGTTGCCTAACTGCACCTCCATTACTTTGCTTACCACACATTATTTATATATCTAACTGCACCTCCATTACTTTGCTTACCACACATTATTTATATATCTTCCCCACAGACTGTAATCCTTTCGACGACAGTGACTGTTACAATCATTTTTCCTTTTCTAGGCCCCAGAACAGTTTAAGCACATGAAGGATAAAAACTGTTGGGATACAGTTCTGCAAACTGTGGGTAAAAGTTTATTAACAGGACATAAAGTCAATTTAGTAGATCGAAACTAACTTTTTTCCCTAAATTAAAAAAAATAGATTAGGGAAATCAGAGTGCTTTCTGTGTATTAAGGATAAGGCTTTTTTTGTGAAACTTTCTTTCCTTATACATATGAATAAATGTTTATTTTATATGTGTGTAGATTTATGTTTATGTGTCCTGAGTCATGCACTTAAAAAATGTGCTTGTAACTGTGAATTACAGGGTTTTCTTTAAATTTATTTATAAATTCTCCATGTTTTTATTTATCAGATACTTTTTTTTCATAAATTTTATTTATTTATTTATTTTTGGCTGCATTGGGTCTTCTTTGCTGTGCGCGGGCTTTCTCTAGTTGCGGCAAGCGGGGGCTACTCTTCGTTGCGGTGCTCAGGCTTCTTGTTGCTGTGGCTTCTGTTGTTGCGGAGCACGGGCTCTAGGCACGCGGGGTTCAGTAGTTGTGGTGCGTGGGCTCAATAGTTGTGGCTTGCGGGCTCTAGAGCACAGGCTCAGTAGTTGTGGTGCATGGGCTTAGTTGCTCCGTGGCATGTGGGATCTTCCCGGATCAGGGATTGAACCCGTGTCTCCTGCATTGGCAGGTGGATTTTTAACCACTGCACCACCAAGGAAGTCCTTTTTAAATTTAAAAGCCACCTAGTTAGCGTGTTGATATAGTTTCCCTATTAGAGGCTCCAAAATAACAGTGGCTTAAAATGGCATAAAAAAGTAGATGCAACCCAAGTTACTATCAATGGATGAATGGATAAGCAAAATGTGGAATGCAAGGGAATATTAATCAGCCTTAAAAAGAAAACATTCTGGGCTTCCCTGGTGGCGCAGTGGTTGAGAGTCCGCCTGCCGATGCAGGGGACACGGGTTCGTGCCCCTGCCCGGGAAGATCCCACATGCCGCGGAGCGGCTAGGCCCATGAGCCATGGCTGCTGAGCCTGAGCGTCTGGAGCCTGTGCTCCGCAACGGGAGAGGCCACCACAGTGAGAGGCCCGCGTACGGCAAAAAAAAAATGGAAAACATTCTGACACATGCTACGACATGGATGAACCTTGAAGACATTATGCTAAACTAAGTAATCCAGTCAAAAAAGGCATATTCTGTGTGATTCTAGTCATATAATGTATCTAGAGTGGTTGAATTCATAGAAAGCAAAAGTAAAATGGTGGTTGTCAGAGCCTGGGGAAAGTACAAAATGGCATCCTCTTCAATGGATGTAGAGTTTCAGTTTTGCAAGATAAAAATTTCTGGAGATTGGTAGCACAATAATGTGAATAAACTGCACACTTAAAATGATTAAGATGGTAAATTATATATTATGTTTATTTTACCACAATGTTCAAAGTTTTTAAATATTCAGTTAAAAAAAAAAGGAGTTATTTTTCTTTCAAATGAGAAACTCTAAGCTGGACTCTGCAGAACCCTTTTGGGGTCAAGCTCTTTCCATTGTGTTGCTCTGCTGTATCTAGAATGGTGCCCTTGTTGGCACTCTCAAAGATGGCTCACCTCTAAGGTTGTCTTTCTACCAGTAGGAAGGGAAGAAGGAGGAGGAATCACACACCCTTCCTTTAAGGGCCTCTTCCAAGTATTAAACATCCCCTCTACTTACATTCTATTGGTCAGAGCTTAGTCACAGGGTAATCTGGGAAATGTAGTCTTTAGCTGTGCAACCAGGTATCCAGCTAAAATATCTATTTTTGTAGAAAAAGAAGAAAACAGATACTGGGACACAATTAATGCGTTTTTTTTTTTCATTTGTTGGTTGCTTCCCTAAATCAGTTCGTGTAAATCTCAAAACATCCTAAAGCGGAAGTGGATTTATCCTAACGAATAAGAAGAGCAAACTGAGGCTCAAATGATTTCAGTAAAGTGCAGCAGGAATGTTGTAGAGCTAGGGTTTGCCACCAGATTTGTCTCACACCAGGGCCCACTTTCCACTCACATACCTCCCTGAGGAGCTAGTCTAGAGAGCCTACGATAACTTTAGCCATTTTGATCCTGGTTATTCCATTCCTTAATTTAACGAGGCTCAAAGAAAGTTATGGAATAATAGAACCTCCTCTGCTTTTCCAGAAAAAGTCCAAGCTGAGATCGACAGGGTGCTTGGCCAATCACAGCAGCCGAGCACGGCAGCTCGAGAGTCCATGCCCTACACCAACGCTGTCATCCACGAGGTGCAGAGAATGGGAAACATCATCCCCATGAATGTGCCCAGAGAGGTGACAGTGGACACCACCCTGGGTGGATACCACCTGCCCAAGGTAATTAGGGGCTCATTCACAGCCTCAGATCTCCAAGTTCATATTTGTAAATGGTGGGAATCTCAACTGGAAAAGTAACATGTGTTCTTGTCCTAGAGAATCACTTAAATAGGGAGAGACATATATTATGCCAGATGAAATACTAGTTTTGTTCCCTGGGTATGATCTTAGAAAATTAGTTCAACTGGATGTTAATAGGAGTTATGGAGGGGAAGGGGGATTCCTAGGTCAACTGTGTTTAGGCAAAGCCTGGCTTTTCTTTGCTGTGAGATTTCTTACTACGTGACATGCATTATGAATATTTCTGGGGATACAGCAAGAAGCAATTCTCAGTCAGACTTCGCCATGTGGTCCATTTCTTTGCCTTGGGAGAGCTTCTTACAGGATAGACTTACTTTAGAAAATTCTGCTTCATAATCCTGGGTTATAGAATGTTGAAATATGAAGGGACATTTGAGACCCCCTGGGCCAACATCACATTGATGCTGGTGTTTCTAACATAATATCCCCGCTGGTATTTTTCCAGCTTTGACTTATAGCCCCTTAATGGGATTGTCTCACAAGGGAAAGCAATACAATTGTGAGCAGTATTAAATATCAGAAAAGGAGAGAAAGGAACCAATGCTTTTTAAATAGGATTATGTTCCATGGACTATGTAGGTTATTTAAAATGTCTTAGTCAGTCCTCAGAATAATTCTGTTATCCTCATTTTATAAATTTGGAAGCCGAGGCTCAAGGAGTAATTAATCTTGCATAAGATCTCTCAGCTACAGCGACAAGAGTTGGGCTCCAGGAACGGAAGTGTTCTGATTCCCAGGCTCATCTTTTTTGTACTACACCGTGTTCTCTCCACAGGAGTTGCTTCACTTTGACTTTAAAAGAGTCTCCCTGAAATATTCCTCAGTGGGTCCCTGTTAAATTCCCGGTCCTCACAAAGGAAATTCTGCTCTCACTCTGCCCACCACTCTTAGGATCTCAGCAGGCAGCTCTCCTGTGCCCCCTAGTGTCCTCTCTGCACACTGCACATTTGCAGTTCTTTCGTTTCTCCACCTTGGTGGGCCTCTGTGGATCCATTAGATCCAGCTTGTCTAAGTTGCTCTGTTTGTTGTACCTGGGGATGATCTCAAGGCAAAGCCAGAGGAGCTTCCGCATTGGACACCCCTTAGTCACCATCCCTGCAGAGCCAGGAAAAGCAGCTATTCCTGCAGCGATTGCATTTACTATTTTCTTGCTGATTGATCATCTTGTGGGTGAAGGCTGAGGTAAATTATCTCACAGGTGATCTTTGCATTTTTACAGCAATTCATTTAACTCCAGAGAATCATCCCAGCTCAACAGACTTGTTCTAACATTGATTTTTAATATTGACTGGAATTATCATCCTGGGAACTGTGAGATCCCATTGACTATACATTGTAGAGGCTAGGAGCCATAACTCTGATGTCAAACGTCCTAATTCAAATCATTGTTCTACTTCCTCCCACCCTGTGACTTTGGGCATCTTATTCAACCTCTCAGAGCTTCAAATTCTTTATCCGTAAAAGTGCATTTAAATCCACCTCACAGGTGAACATGTCATGAGATCATGCATGTATACTATTTAACCTTGTGCCGACTATAGAAAGTGCTCAAGATAGCAGTTATTATTCTTTATTAATTCATCAGATGTTCATTAAGCACCTAAAACATTTAGGGCTCAGAGGAAAATAATCATGCAAGTTTATAAGTACAAACCATGGTAACCGCCCAAAGGAAAAAACTCACTGGCTTTTAGAAAGACGCAAGTTAGCTGCAATGAGGAATGGGAGCAAGTGCAGGCAGAGAAGACTTCCCAGAGGAAGTGAGGTTTGAGCTGAGGATTAAAGGCTGATTAAGAGGGCTTCCCTGGTGGTACAGTCGTTGAGAGTCCGCCTGCCGATGCAGGGGACACGGGTTCATGGCCCAGTCCGGGAAGATCCCACATGCCGGGGAGCGGCTGGGCCCGTGAGCCATGGCCGCTGAGCCTGCGCGTCCGGAGTCTGTGCTCCGCAACGGGAGAGGCCGGAACAGTGAGAGGCCTGTGTACCGAAAAAAAAAAAAAAAAAAGGATGATTAAGAGTCAACTCGATGACAGAGTGGGGAGGAAGGACATTTCAGGCAATGTGAACAGCATGTAAAAAGGCACAGAAATGAGTGGGAACATGTGGCATGTTTGAGAAACTGAAGGAAGCTTGATATAGTGGGAGTGCAGGCAGAAGGAGGGTTGCTCAGACAGGGAGCAGGTGATGTGTCCTTAATCTAAGAGTGATGGGAGCTATTGAAGAGTATCTATCAGGTTCCAGGTGTGGTGGGTGGACGGGTGTGGAATGATTAAATCATGTTCAAAGCTAACTCTGCTTTCAGCATGTGGAGCACATTGAAGGGGAAGAGAGGAAATGGACATAGTTAGGGCTATTATAGGAGTATAAGCAAGCAAGGTGATAGCCTGGACCAGAGGGCAGTGGTGGACATAACACGGAGGTGGCAGAATCAAGAGAAATTTCAAGTACAGTTGACCAGCCTAGCTTAAGGACTGGATGAAGGCAGAATGAGGGAAAGGGAGGCACTAAGGAGGACTCCTGGGTTTCTTGTTATGTATCTGGAAGGATAGTGGTTCCTTTCACTGGGCGACCTCATTCTACTATTAAACTCTCTGTAGAATGGACTAGACATTGGAGGGAAGAGAGTGGGAGATGTCACATTTTTCTCTTATTGATGCATACGTGTTCCCTCCCAAATTATGCCCTGACAAGTCCCTGCAGAGATCCATTCTGCAGTCAAGTAGTCACACTTCTCCAGGTAAAATTCCCAGCAGACAATTCCAGTCCATCATGGTAAGCTGTCCCATGGCAAAGAGCAGGGTCCTAGGGGCTGGGCTCAGAGGGAGCGGACTGGGGAGGCTGAGGGAGTTCAGGGTGCTATCAGCCTTGGTGTGAGAGCCGGGGGGACTGCCACCCCTCTGCATATGTGTGTTGTGTGGGTCAAGTCTTACCTGAGTCCTTGCTGCCTTCTCCAGGGGACCATGGTCCTGACCAACCTGACTGCACTGCACAGGGACCCCACAGAGTGGGCCACCCCCGACGTTTTCAATCCGGAGCATTTTCTGGAGAATGGACAGTTTAAGAAAAGGGAAGCCTTTCTGCCTTTCTCAGTAGGTGAGTAGCAAGAAATAAGAGTGTGGGAACCCAGACTCTCAGCCCTTCCCTACTCTTCTCCCTGGTGTGCTTTGCTTTAGTTGGAATGTCTCCAGGTCCAACAGGAAGAAATAACTCACAACCTAAAAGTTGAGAATGTTTTATTCGGGGCATTACTGAGGACTCTACCCTGGGAAGGCAGCCTCTCAGATAGTTCTTAGGGACTGTTCCCAAAAGATAAGGAAAGAATGAGGATATATAGGAGTTTTTGATGGAAAAAAAACCATGTAGTCAAACATCAAAAGATTACTGCTAGTCCCAAAAAAAATAAAAACAGACATCTCAAATTTATGATTTTAGTGCCTTTCTTTTTATGGGAAGATGCAAGAGTTTGGGCTCATTGAAATTATTCCTTTATATGCATCCTAACACTCTAGGGCCAGTATCCTCTTTTTCTCCAGACTGAATTCCACTCAGAGCACACCACTGGGGTCAGCTGCAGTGACTGACGGCTCATGGAGGGCAGCCTTCACTGTTTAACCGGAATGGCAAGCAGCAGTGTTCAGTCCACACCAGATAGTCCACTCCAGCATGACTCACTCTTTTTTTTTTCTTAAAGCATGTTTTTTTGTTTGTTTGTTTATTTATTTATTTATTTTTGGCTGCACTGGGTCTTTGTTGCTGCACGTGGGCTTTCTCTAGTTGCAGAGAGCAGGGGCTACTCTTCCTTGCGGTGCGCAGGCTTCTCATTGCAGTGGCTTCTCTTGCTGCGGAGCACAGGCTCTAGGCACATGGGCTTCAGTAGTTGTGGCACGTGGGCTCAGTAGTTGCGGCTCGCAGGCTCTAGAGCACAGGCTCAGCAGTTGTGGTGCACAGGCTTAGTTGCTCTGTGGCATGTGGGATCTTCCCAGACCAGGGCTCGAACCCGAGTCCCCTGCATTGGCAGGCGGATTCTTAACCACTGTGCCACCAGGGAAGTCCCAGCATGACTCACTCTTGCTGTTGGTTGCAACTCAGGATTCCCTGGATGGAGCATCACCAGGACTCATGCCCTTAATTCCTAAGTCCTGACTTGACTCTGATGGAGATTTCAGCTTCACGTTGTGCTGTCCCCCAGAACACTGGAAAAAGAGCTCAGACCCTGCCTGTCTCCCAGAGAGAAGGTTGAACACTTGCCTTCTTTACAGAGTTTTAAATGTTCCAAGATCTTTTTAGGGCAACCCATTCACACAGAACTAGAGCCAATTGCTAAGAAGAGGCTTGGGGAGGGGCAAGGAAAAGGGCTACTTGCTTCTCATTATGGGCATCACAAGTGACTCTAAGTGCCACAGGCTTAACTAGATGAGATTCTACTCTATAACAGGTCCCTGAAGAGGTCCTTTTGCTGTTTCAAATTCTAATGACACTTTAAAAACCTAATTAATACATTTATATGGTATACAACTTGAAATGTACAAAAGAAGATGCAGTGAAAACTCTCATGTTTCCAAGCCAGCCAGTTCCAAAAAGGGTGTTTTAATTTATAACAATGTAAAATTAGTAAGAAAATTTTTAGTATATTCCATGTATTGAGTTTGGTATGTTGCAGAGATCAATTCAACTAATTTCCCAATTACTTAATTTTATAAATATTTCCTGAGCATCTATCATGTGTCAGGCATTCAGCCCTGAGGATATGACAATGAATGAAGTAGAAAAAAGTATCTCTTAAGGAGCGTGTGTTCTAGTGTACACTTACAAGTTTCAAATTCCTATTATCACCACATTGGAGATAAGCCCTGAGGCTTGGCAGGGCCGTTTAGAGCATCTAAAAAGCTATAAAGCTCACAAGGCAGAGCTAGAACTCAATATTAACCAGGTTTATCAAACACTAAAGCCTGTGCTCTTCCTAGCAGTGTCTCCTAAAAAAGGTAACTATGCTACAGAGTTGACACTCAGAAATTCATGATAGGTTTCTTATCATTAAATTAAATATAGATTGATTTGCTGAGACAGTGTCATTTTGTTGATCATGCCACCAAAGTACAGAAAGGGAGGCCCTTGAATTTGAACCCATGTATGCGTGATCCGGAGCCCAGATTTTCCTGCTATAGGACACTGTCCTGAGTGTATCTGGACTGACTCTGATTAGATCTTCTGTGTCTTTCTTCCTCTGGTTCTATGCCACTTTTCCTCATGTTGGACAAGTCACTTCCTAACATGAAAGCAGACTTGAGATATGGGAATACCTTCCAGTCTTCCTGTCTACAAGAGTTCAGATTTCTTATTATAATGCCAAGTATCACCTGTGTATTTTAAGTATTATAATTATTCTTGACTCACTGTTGTTTTTGCTATTGAGATTTATAACACACCCTTTTAATTACAGGTTTCATTTGCAAGCAAATTATCTCATTTAATCCTTACAGCAACCCAGTTATTAATAGTTAGACAGGCAGTCGATCAGTATGCCGTTTCTTAATGTAAGGAAACTAAGAATAAGAGAGAATTGTTTCTTATTCAAGATCACATGCCCAAAGAATTGGCTGAACAGGTCCTAAGACTCAAGTTCCCTCGTTCTCATCTAGTGCTCCTTCCTGAATAATTACAATGTAACTCATTTCCCCACTTAAAGGCCCTTCCATTTTAAGATTCAGCAAGTTCATATTATATGTATCCATTATTACATTGCTGCATAACAAAGGTGGAAAACTCAGTGACTTAAAACAATAAGTGTGTGTTATTGCTCAGGAGTCTGCAGTTGAGCTGGGAGCTCAACTGATCTTAGCTGGCCTCTCTGGCCTTTTTGGGAGGTCAGCAGGCTGAAGGCGGATCTAGGATGACCTCAGCTCGGACAATGGGGCTCTTTTCCAAGTTTCATCCTCCAGCAAGCTAGCCGGGCTGGTGTTCATGTGGAAGAGAAAGACCCCAAGAGGGAGAACAGGAAGCACACAATGCCTCCTAAGGGCCAGGCTGGGAACTGGCAACCATCATTCCCCCCTGCATTCTGTTGCCAGTACAAGTCATAAGGTGAGACCCAGTGCAAGGGGAAGGGAAAATAGCACAATTTTTATGGGAAGAGCTATGAAATCACATTGCAAATGATGGGGGTACAGGGCGAGAGGGGAAATTGGAGCCATTTTTGCAAGCAGTTAGTCTCACTATCTGTCTTTCTGCCTGAGAAGAATGAAATTCTTAGAAGGCAAGCAATTTGGGGATTCCCTCAGCTGTGACAGAATGAGGCCTAGCTAAACAGTTTTCAAGAGATAGAAACCTGAAAGATGCACTGACTTAAGAAGTCAACACCACTGTCTGGCTTTCCCCCGCCACACTCCCGGCTTTGGTGCACAGCTGCTTTGCCTCATTCTTGATCCAGCACTTTCTAAAAACAGCCTCCCTGAAGGGATGGGGTGTGGACAGCTCCTGCCCTTCTCTTGCAAAAGATGATCAGGTGTGGAATTAGGATACGTACACAATCAGGGCAAATGGCAAAGCTATTACTGCAAATTTATATTTTCTTTTCCTCATTTAAATTTTTCCCAGTTGATCCAACAAAGCAGCAGACAGCTTCATGAAAGGCAAGAGGCTGAGTTCTCATTTTTCAAAAAAATGTTTAAAAAGTCACTGGATCATAGGAAATAAGGTTAGGAAGAACTTTTCCCAAAAACCCTAGGTCAGTGTTCTCATTTTACTAATGAGATAATTGACCTGGTTAGTTAGTGGAAGCGTCAAGGAGAAGGTCCATGTTTCCCGTGGTCCAGCATGAAGCTTTGAAATCAAGTAGCCCTTGTTTTCATAATTTTAAAAGCAAATTCATATCTCCTGTCTTACTGGTATCCTTGCCCAGCCACATAATGTAGATAGGAGAGAGATTATCTCATATGTTTGACAAGTTTGACATGTTTAGGTCTGTAAGAATAAAGGGTTTACTCATAGCTCAGAGCTGGTTACTGGCGGAACCTGTACTTTAACCCTGGTTCCTGACACCCTAGGTCCAGTTTTGTCACAATATCTGGATTCTTCTAGGAAAATCTTGGGTATTTACAATACATCTGATCTGGTACTATTTTAACAGATTTCCTCATTGTACTATTTGTGATGGGTAAAGGGATAAGGATGAGGGGAACAGAGATAAATAGGCACACGCTGGTGGGAAACAGGCACAAAACAATATAAGTATGATATAATTCTGAAGCATATTTCAATTTACTAAACACTTTTGCAGATACTCTCTAATTTTATTTCCTCAACAGCTCATTACAGGCAAGAACAAAATAGAGGCATGCGTATATAAACTATTTCCAGGAAAGTTTCATGACATGGGGAAACACAAAGTAGTAAAAGCAGTGCACAGAATTAGCTACAAAGAGTAATCCCAGTGATGGTGTGCTGGAGAATCCTTACAAGGACCATGAGGAAATATGTCAAAATGTTAACAAGGGTTCTGTCTGGATTATGAGATCTTCTATTGTGTTTATACTTTTCACAATTTTTTTTCTTTTTGTAGTGAATATATATTACTTAGGGAGAAAGTAAGTTATTAAAACACCCACAAGAGGGCTGGTAGTAGAGACCAGCGTGGGGTGCTGTTACACAAGTCAGGCGAGGAGCGCGTTCATGAGGGGGAGGGCGTGGCGGAAACCCGGAAGACGTGAAGCACAGGTGGGATGAGATGGCATCTGCCCTGCGCAGGTAGCCATGGCAGAGAGGTTTCCAGTCATTAAGGAGGGAAACGTGATAAAGAGAAAAGATGCCTCATACTTGAGAAACCTTGCTCTGATGTTTACTTGCTTATACTTTTCAACAATTTTCTTTTAACAATTGAGAAAAATTACCTAGAATTTTGTTCTTTGTCTGCTTTTGTCATTATTGTTTGCTAATTACACCATACACAAAAATAAGCTCAAAATGGATTAAAGACCTAAATGTAAGGCCAGAAGCTAATGGATTTTTGAAAGGCCTTAGGCTAGACTTCACTTGCTAGATCAATCCGGGCCTCTGACTTCTTTCATCTACACCTGCGCCTCACCTGTGCCTCACCTATGCCTCATCTGCCTGATTCCTGAAGGCATCGGAGTGTGTGATTGTGGATTTAGCTCGCTGGGCTTTGGTTAACTCAGGTGGCTGCGATCAAATAAGCCGAGTACATAAAGCCCCAGGGCCTAGCAGGCCCTCCGTTTGCTCAGGTTTCACAAGACGTGGTAGAAGGTTTCAGTCCTTGCTGGGCACAGACGCTGCCCGAACAGGTAACTCACCTTATATTTTTGTCTTTCAGGTAAGCGGATGTGCCTTGGAGAACAGTTGGCGAGAACTGAGTTGTTTATTTTCTTTACTTCCCTTGTGCAAAAATTTACCTTCAGGCCTCCAAACAATGAGAAGCTGAGTCTGAACTTCAGAATGAGCCTGACCATCTCTCCAGTCAGCCACCGCCTCTGTGCCGTTCCTCGGGCATGAAGTTGTCAGGGAGGGAGAGGGGAAGGAAAGCAGGAAGAATGGCCGTGTCCCCCCAAGGCAGGAGCGCCTGCTCAGCAGTGAGGGAACAGCATGCAGTGCCTCTGAGGACAGGTCATAGGAACTGGACTCAGAGGAAACAGGATCCAAACCCCAGCTTTGCCATCTCCAGTGGAGCCTTGAGCAAATCAGGTATGTTGTGAGTGATTTGCCTCTCCAGCCAGGAAATGAAAAGAGAATAGTGATTCCTTCTCTAAAGGAAGAATTGCTGTAAAAACCAGAGTGATTTGGAAACCATAAAGCACATCATAAAAGTCATAGCTGTGATCTGCCTCCTTCCTGCTTCCTTCCTTAAACGGGGACTTGCTTCTGGCCTGTTGAGATGGCCCGGGTCAGAGTGGTGCGAAATGGTGGATAGGAGAAGTCGGGCCCTGGGGCAGCCACAGAGGTCAGCTAGAAAGGCCCTCACACTTGGTAGCACTGGGCAAGCTCATCCTGTTTCTGCCTCCGAATGGCCCCTGGGAAGTCAGCAGGGCAGGTAGGATTCCTGATTTATAGGCAGGTTTCTATGGAGAAGAAATTTCTCTGATTTACCTAAGGATACACTCCTTGGCCTTGGACCCCAGGACCAAGAAGAATGTGACCACTTTAACCAAACCTGGAAAGCAGGTTTGGGGAAAAAAATGTGGAAATATTTTCTGCCTTCAAGGTACCTCCTAACCTTAAATCCCTTCTCAGGCATTATTTATTCCCAAGCCATTTCATACTGGATTTGACAATGTGGTGGGTGTGATCATTTCTCACAAATTGATGTTGCCTTTTGGTTGGCAAGTATTCCCTGCCTAAACACAACAGCTGAGCCTTGGTAGAATATTTTATAGCAGGAACTAGAAATGTCAGAATCCTGCTCAACCCTCCTCCATGTAGTCATTGAGGGGAGAAAATGGCATCAACTGGAAGGCCAGGTACCCCTGATAGTCCATGGGGTTTTGATGCCAACCCCCATGCAGACCAATACAAACAAACCTGGTAAACAGGCCTAACCCATACAGAAGGTCTTTTTTTCTAAGATGGTTAGACTTAAGTAATTTAAATAGGTCAGAGCAAAATGGGCCACAAGGACCTGGGGCTTTTCATTCCTGTTGCTTGGGATTCAGAGAAAAGCCAATTCAGTGAAGACCATTAGAAAGGGAAACAGGGAGGGAGGGAGGAGAGAGAGAATTAGAATGAGGTGGGGTGGGGGAGGGAAGAAGCAAGAGAGAAAATTGGTGGTCGGAGGGTGGCAGGCAAGAGAGAGACAGTCTAGCTGGTGCTCGCCTGAGTCTGTCTGAGAGAGCCGAGAGTATGTCTGGATGCAGTGGTAACCTTTCCTAATATGTAGGAGTTAGATTTGATCTTTCCTGCCTGCTAGAAGAACAGAAAGGGAGAACCAAAGCCACCCACCAGAGGGAGGGAGGCCGGCCATTTCTTTGTAACCTCCTGGAAAGTTGCATCTCTAGAAAACAACCCAAATGCTCTTTCTAGAATAAAACCAATCAAACAGAACACCTGAGATCTTGTCTTCCACTTCTTTTTTTCCCTCAGTCAGATCATCCACGTAGAAGACTGAGAAATTGGCCAAAAGACTTTCCATTATGTGCTCAGTCTCCTCAGCTGTTAAATGAAGGGCTTTGTTGAGTGATCTCTGAATTCCATTCCTGGGCTGCTGTTCATTTTCCATGATTCTAAGTGGGCAGGCGTTTACCTACTCCCTGTGGAGTCAATGGAAAACCCCTGGACACTCATCCTGACCTAATAGATGCAATGGGACCCAGAGCCAAGTACAGTGTGACCACAATTAACCAGGAAGCTTGGGGACACATGACTGAGAGTAGTTGAATTTTCTGGCCATGTAAAATGTCTCCTTCTTTCCCCAAAGCTCATTGGAGAAACTCTAAAATATGAATTCTCTTCCTGTCCAAGCATGACACAAAGATTTTGTTTTCTTCCCTTTTGTAACTCTCTTGTTGCTGGTCCATTTTGGAAGCTCCTGCTCCCCTTTCCCTCTTCCTTTGTATCTGTGTCTGACACATAGGAGGCCCCCAATCCACCAGGGCCCTCCATGTGCATTGCCCTTGAGGGGGTCATGCTTTTCCTCTACCTAATGTTTCTCTCCCAATCTTGGGCATCTGCAAATTCAGCTCCTTTTATCCCATATTACCAGTGCAGGCAGTCCTCTTGCTAGGATCCAAGATGACCCCGAGCTGGCTGTGCAACAGGGTCCACAATATGTCACATGATGACAAAGATGACATTATGTGGAGGTCCCTCCCAAAACAGCCCTCTCAAGAGAGCCACTGCAGTCGCCCTCACTGAGCCTATTGCCTATAGGAAGTTTCAAACCTCCATGTGGCACTCGTTCTTGTACTCCAGGAACTCCACACAGCACAGGTAAATCCCTCTTGGCTTGAAGCCTCCTCCCTGGTGAGGAGTAACTATGTCCCTCCCTCCTTTGTGGGAGATGGGTGGGAAGTAAGGAGGACCCTCCTGTTAAAGAAAACCAGAGCTGAACAGTAGTAAAGTGTCAAAACCAGATTTCATTCACGACTATTGCCATAGAAGGAGAGAGTCTTCAGTATAGAACTGGGCTCAATTCTGCATACAGCATGGACAGGTGGGGCTTTACAGCCAAGGAGCAGGGTGGGGTCAGTGGATGGAAAAGGACAAGGTTAAACTGACTCCATAGGAGTCTGGCTGAAGGCAGGCCTGGGTGATCAGATATTGAGGGTAAGGGTTGCCCTCTAATCTGGCTGAGCAAGAATCTTGCTGCAACTTGCAAGCCCGACAAGGACAGTCACCAAGGTTAACGCCTAGAGAGTTTAGAGCAGCCTGACTAAAGTTTACTCCAGGAGAGTCCTTTCCTCACCTTACCACCTATTATATACCCTCTTTCCAGGCAGTGGGCTACAAGGTTTCAAAAGCTGTTTGCGCGTACCCATGGCAGGGCCCGTACAGGGAGGGTCCCAGTGCCTTACTTTAGACCTGGGGCCTCACCAGCACTTGGCAGGGACCACTTGACTGGCAGCAACTGGGACTCCAGCTGAAACTGAGAAAGAAAGAAGCCCTTTTTCACATTCCTTTACAAATGTGCTATCCGGGTCACAATCAGACCGTGATAAATGCTATTTCTCTTTTTATGTTGAATGAAAGTGTAGATGAATGACACAGGACTCCTCAGGACATTGCTGTCTCCAAAGGTCAGCACCATGAATGGCAGGAACAGGCCAGGACTATAAATGTAGCAGAAATTGGACCAATGCTGTACAGCTGTGACATACTTTACAAGGGATTCTTTGCCTAGTTTTAACTTTTACTCTGTCACATGTATTCCCTGGTGTTTCTGCCATTAAGAAAGTAAAGTTCCAAATATATTTGTAATGGAAGATGAGCCTTCATTTTATTCTGATTAGCTTTGGGTGAAAAGTCCACAATAATTCATATATATTTTTTTTCCTATTCATTATGAGTCTTTTGTTCTCTGGCTGTTTTGTAGATTTTTTTCTCTTATTGTTACTCCTTAGCAGTTTGGTTATAAAGTGTCTTCGTAGAATTTTCTTTTTATTTATCCTAATTGCAGTTCGTTGACGTTACTGCATCAATGACTTTAATATTTTGAGAACATTTGGATACATTTTGGTCTTCAAATTATTTTTCAATAAATAAATAATTTCTCAAAATATTATTTATGAACTCACACCTTGCCCCCATATACATAGGATTCAGTTGCACATATGTTAGACCCCTTGATATTGACTTACTGGATCCTGAAGTTATGTTAATTTTTTTCAGCCTCTTTTCCTTCTGTACTTCAGTTTGGATAAATTCCATTGCCCTATCTTTTTTTTTTTTAATTGAAGTATAGCTGATTTACAATGTTGTGTTGATTTCTGCTGCACAGCAAAGTGGTTCAGTTATATCTCTCTCTATATATTCTTTTTCACATTCTCTTCCATTATGATTTATTACAGGACATTGAATATAGTTCCCTGTGCTATACAGTAGGACCTTGTTGTTTATCCATTCTATATATAATATATTGCACCTGCTAATCCCAAATTCCCAATCCATCCCTTCCCCACCCGCCCTCCCCCTTGGCAACCACAAGTCTGTTCTGTGAGTCTACCTCTGTTTTTTTGTAGATAATTTCATTTGTGTCATATTTTAGATTCCATGTATAAGTGATATCCTATTTTTCTTTCTCTGACTTAAGTCACTTAATATGATAATCTCTAGGTCCATCCATGTAGCTGCAAATAGCATTATTTCACTCTTTTTTGTGGCTGGGTAGGATTCCATTGTACATATATACACCACATCTTTTTTATCCATCCAGCTGTTGATGAACATTTAGGTTGCTTCCATGTTTCAACTATTGTAAATAGTGCTGCTATGAACATAGGGGTGCATGCATCTTTTTGAATTATAGTTTTGCCAGGATATGTGCCCACAAGTGGGATTGCTGGATCATTTACTTTTAGTTTTTGAGGAACCTCCATGTTGTTTTGCATAGTGGCTGCATCAATTTACAGTCCCACTGCACTGTAGGAGGGTTCCCTTTTTTCCACATCTTCTCTAGCATTTATTTGTAGACTTTTTGATGATGGCCATTCTGACGGGTGTGAGGTGACACCTCATTGTACTTTTGATTTGCATTTCTCTAATAATTAGTGGTGTTGAGCATTTTTTCATGTGCCTAGTGACCATCTGTATGTCTTCTTTGGAGAAATGTCTATTTAGGTCTTCTGCACATTTTTTGATTGACTTGTTTACTTTTTTGTTGTTGAATTGTAAGAGCTGTTTGTATATTTTGGAAATTAAGTGATTGTTGGTGGCATCATTTGCAAATATTTTCTCCTATTCAGTACGTTGTTTGTTTTGTTTATGGTTTCCTTTGCTGTGCAAAAGCTTGTAAGTTTGATTAGGTCCTATTTGTTTAGTTTTGGTTTTATTTCTATTGCCTTGGGAGACTGAGCTAAGAAAACATTGGTGCAATTTATGTCAGAGAATGTTTTGCCTATGATCTCTTGGAGGAGTTTTTTTTTTTTTGCAGTATGCGGGCCTCTCACTGTTGTGGCCTCTCCTGCTGCGGAGCACAGGCTCTGGATGCGCAGGCTCAGTGGCCATGGCTCACGGGCCCAGCCGCTCCGTGGCATGTGGGATCTTCCCGGACCGGGGCATGAACCCGTGTCCCCTGCATTGGCAGGTGGACTCTCAACCACTGCGCCACCAGGGAAGTCCTCTTGTAGGAGTTTTATGGTGTCATATCTTATATGAAAGTCTTTAAGCCATTTTGAGGTTATTTTTGTGTATGGTGTGAGGGTGTATTCTAACTTCATTGATTTACATACAGCTGTCCAACTTTCCCAGCAATAATTGCTGAAGAGACTGTCTTTTTCCCATTTTATATTCTTGCCTCCTTTGTCAAAGATTAATTGACTGTAACTGTGTGGGTTTTTTTCTGGGCTCTCTATTTTGTTCCATTGATCCATATGTCTGTTTTTGTGCCAAGACCACACTGTTTTCATCACTGTTGCTTTGTAGTATTGTCTGAAGTCTGAGAGGATTATGCCTCCTGCTTTGTTCATTTTCCTCAGGATTTCTTTGGCAATACTGGGTCTTTCATGGTTCCATATAAATTTTAGGATTATTTGTTCTGGTTCTGTGAAAACATGGGTAATTTGATAGGGATCTCATTGAATCTGTAGATTGCTTTGGGTAGTATGGCCATTTTAACAATGTTAATTCTTCCAATCCAAGAGCATGGGATTTCTTTCCATTTCTTTGAATCATCTTCAGTTTCCTTTATTAATGTTTTGTAGTTCTCAGCATATAAGTCTTTCACCTCCTTGGTGAGGCTTATTCCTAAGTCTTTTCTTTTTTGGATGAAATTTTAAAAGGGATTGTTTGTTTACATCCCCTTTCTGGATGCAATTTTAAAAGAGATGGTTTGTTTACATCCCCTTTCTGATACTGCATTGTTAGTGTAAAGAAATGCAACCAATTTCTGTATGTTAATCTTTTATCCTGCTACCTTGCTGAATTCGTTTATTAGATCTAGAAGTTTTTGTGTGGAGTATTTAGGGTTTCAACATATAATATCAATATCATGTTATCTGCATGTAATAACAGTTTTACCTCTTCCTTCCACTTTGGATACCTTTTATTTCTTTTTCTTGTCTGATTGCTGTAGCTAGGATTTCCAATACCATGTTGAATAGAAAGGGTGAGAGTGGATATCCTTGTCTTGTTCCAGATTTTAGCAGGAAGGTTTTCATCTTTTCACTGTTGAGTACTATATTGGCTCTGGGTTTGTCGTAAATAACTTTCATTATGTTGTGATATGTTCCTTTTAATCCCACTTTGGTAAGCATTTTTATCATGAATGGATGTTGAATTTTATCAAATGCTTTTTCTGCATCTATGGAGATGATCATGTGGTTCTTGGCTTTTCTTTTGTTGACGTGGTCTATCCCATTGATTGATTTGCAAATGTTAAACCATCCTTGTGACCCTGGAATGAATCCGGCTTGGTCATGGTGCAAGATCTTTTTTATGTGTTGTTGGATTTGGTTTGCTGATATTTTGCTGAGAATTTTTGCAGCTATATTCATCAAAGATATTGGCCTGTAATTTTATTTTTTGGTAATGTCTTTTTCTGGTTTTAGTATCAGGGTGTTGGGGGCTTCATAGAATGTCTTTGGGACTATTTCCTCCTCCTCAGTCTTTTGGAAGGGTTGGAGAAGGATCAGTATAAGTTCTTCTTTTTATGTTTGGTAGAATTTACCTGTGAAGCCACCTGGTCCTGGATTTTTGTTTGTAGGGAGTTGGGTTTTTTTTTTTTTTTCTTACAGATTCTGTTTCACTTCTAGTGATTGATCTCTTCGAATAATCTATAACTTCTTGATTCAGTTTTGGTGGGCTGTGTGTTTCTAGAAAGTTGTCCATTTCTTTAAGGTTGTCCTATTTGTTGACATATAATTATTCATAGTATTCTCTTATGGTTTTTGTATTTCTGCAATATTGGTTGTAATTTCTCCTCTCTCATTTCTTATTTTGTTTATTTGGGTCCTCTCTCTTTTCTTGGTGAGCCTGGCCAGAGGTTTGTCAATTTTGTTTAACCTATTAAAGAACCATCTCTTGGGACTTCCCTGGTGACACAGTGGTTAAGAATCTGCCTGCCAATACAGGGGACATGGGTTCGAGCCCTGGTCTGGGAAGATCCCACATGCCGCAGAGCAACTAAGCCCGTGCGCCACAACTACTGAGCCTGCACTCTAGAGCCCATGACCCACAACTGCTGAAGCCTGCGCGCCTAGAGCCCATGCTCCGCAACAAGAGAAGCCACCACAATGAGAAGCCCGTGCACCGCAACAAAGAGTAGTGCCCGCTCGCCGCAACTAGAGGAAGCCCATGCTCAGCAATGAAGACCAAACGCAGCCAAAAATAAACAAATAAATTTATTTTTTTTAAAAAGGGCTTCCCTGGTGTATAGTGGTTGAGAGTCTGCCTGCCAATGCAGGGGACACGGGTTCGTGCCCCGGTCCGGGAAGATCCCACATGCCACGGAGCAGCTGGGCCCGTGAGCCATGGCTGCTAAGCCTGCGCGTCTGGAGCCTGTGCTCTGCAACGGGAGAGGCCACAACAGTGAGACGCCCACGTACCACAAACAAAACAAACAAACAACAACAAAAAAAGAACTAGCTCTTGGTTTTACTGCTTTTTTATATTAATTTTTTAATCTCTATTTTATTTCCTCTCTGAATTTTATTATTTCCTTCCTTCTGCTGACTTTAGTTTTTGTTTTTTTTTTCTAATTCTTTTAGGTGGTGGGTTAGGTGGTTTAATTGAGATTTTACTTGTTTCTTAAAGAAGGCTTGTATCTCTATGAACTTCCCTCTAAGAACTGCTTTTGCTGAATCCTATATATTTTGTGTGGTTGTGATATCATTGTCATTTGTCTCAAGATTTTGTTTTTCCTCTTTGATTTCATCATTGACCTATTGATTTTTTAGTGGCATGTTATTTAGTCTCCATGTGATTGTTTTTTTCTTGTTTCTTTTTCTGTGGTTGATTTCTAGTTTCACACAATTTTGGTCAAAAAAGATACTTAAAATAATTTCTATACTCTTAAATTTGTTGAGGCTTGTTTTGTGCCCTAGTATGTAGTCAGTCCTAGAAAATGTTCCATGTGCTCGTGAAAAGAAATGTGTATTCTGTTTTGGGTTTTTTTTTTTTTTTTGGACGTAATGTCCTGAAAATGTCAATTAAGTCTAACTGTTCTATTGTATCATTTAGGATCTCTGTTGCCTTATTGATTTTCTGTCTAGAAGATATGTTTATTGATGTAAGTGGGGTGTTAAAGTCTCCTACTATTATTGTATTCCTGTCAATTTCTCCTTTTATGTCTGTATTTGTTTTACGTATTTAGGTGCTCCTATATTGGGTGCATAATGTTGATGAGTGTAATATCCTCTTCTTGTATTGATCCTTTTATCATTATGTAGTGTCCTTCTTTATCTTTCTTTAGAGCTTTTGTTTTAAACTCTATTTTGTCTGATATGAGTAATGCTACAGGTGCTTTCTTGTCACTTCTCTTTGCATGAAATATCTTTTTCCATCCCCTCACTTTCAATTTACATGTGTCCTTTGCCCTCAAGTGGATCTCTTTTAGGCATCATATTGTAGCTTCTTTTTTTGTTTTGTTTTGTTTTTTTAATCCAATCTGCCAGTTTGTCTTTCGATTGGGGCATTTAGTCCATTGACCATTAAGGTAATTTTTGATAGGTATGTATTTATTTCTATTTTAAACCTTGTTTTCCTGTTGCTTTTCTATTTCTTATATGATCCTTTTTCTTTTTGTTTTTCCTTTTGTAGTTTGAAGATTTTCTTTTGTGTAGTGCTTGTGTTCTCTTCTTTTTCGTTTTTGTGAATCTAGTGTATGTTTTTGATTTGTGGTTACCCTGTTTTTCAAGTATGTTAACCCCTTCCTATATCTACTTGCTCTAGACTAGTAGTCACATAGGCTCAAACACATTCTGAAAATAAAAGTATGTTTTCTTACTCTCCTCCCCCGCATTTTATTATTTTGATGTCCTTTTTTACATCATGTTTTACCTTTTGCTGTTCATTGTGGTTATCATCACTTTCACAGACTTTTTTTAATTTTAATTTTTCTTAAATTGATGTACTGGCTTATTTAAGTGATTTACTTTCCATCTGTGATTTTTCTCTTTCCTGTAGATTCTTGCGTCTTTTCTATTTAGAGAAGACCTTTCAATATTCCTTTAGGACAGATTTAGTAGTGCTGTATTCTTTTAGTTTTTGCTTGTCTGAGAATTCTTTATCTCTCCTTCTATTCTAAATGATAATCTTGCTGGGTAGACTATCCTAGGTTGCAGATTTTTCCCTTTCAGAATTTTGAATATATCTAGGCACTCCCTTCTGGCCTGCAACATTTCTGTGTAGAAATCAACTGATAGTCTTATGGGGGTTCCCTTGTAATCAACTCTTTTCTTGCTGCCTTTAGAATCTTCTCTTTATCTTTAATTTTTGCCATCGTAATTATGATATGTCTTGGTGTAGTTCTGTTTGGGTTCATCTTGTTTGGGGCCCTCTGTGCTTCCTGTACCTGGATATCTGTTTCCTTCTTTAGGTTTGAGAAGTTTTCAACCATAATTTCTTCAAATATATTTTTGATCTCCTTTTCTCTTTCTTCTCCTTCTGGAATCCCTATTATGCAAGGGTTCCTATTATCCCATGGGTCCCTTTTATTGCTTTCATTTTTTTTTTCAATTTGGCTTTTTTTCTTCTGTTCTGATTGGGTGATTTTGATTATCCTATCTTCCAGATCACTTATTCATTCTTCTGCATTGTTCAATCTGCTATTTATTCCCTTAAGCTCAGCTTTCATCTTGGCAAATGAATTTTCTAATTTTTCTTGGTTCCTCTTTATTGTTTCTAGTTCATTTTACAGTAATCTGAATTTCTATCAGTAGCCCTTCTTTTTTTTTTTTTTTTTTTTTGGTACATTGTGTTTTCTCTTTT
>NW_020174369.1:4211586-4310761 GCF_003031525.2 Neophocaena asiaeorientalis asiaeorientalis | reverse complement strand
GGCTTCTCGCTGTTGTGGCCTCTCCCGTTGCAGAGCACAGGCTCTGGATGCACAGGCTCAGTGGCCATGGCTCACAGGCCTAGCCACTCCATAGCATGTGGGATCTTCCTGGACCAGGGCACGAAACCGTGTCCCCTGCATCGGCAGGTGGACTCTCAACAACTGAGCCACCAGGGAAGCCCAGTAGCCCTTCTTAATTCCTTCAATATTCTCATTATCTCCTTTTTGAACTCGATGTCTATTAGACTGAAGAGGTCTCTTTCATTGTTTGTTCTTTCAAGGGAATTCTCTTGATTTTTTAAATTGGGAGTGGTTCCTCTGCTTCTTCATTTTACTTATATTTCTCTTACTTTATGAAGTTAGGAGAAACAATTATCTATTGTAGTCTTGGAGGGCTATTTTTTTGTGGAAGGACCCCTGTGTAGCTTGCATGGGTTTAATATTTTTGGTGCAAGGGCTGTTTTAGTATTTTTGCCTGCCACCTCTTTCCTCAGTGTGTGCTGGCCATTATCCCCTTGATGGGGGTATGACTGGTGTGGTGACCAGAGCCTGCACTGGATGTTGAATGAGGCCTCCTCTTTGCTCTGTGATTGTCAGGATCTGCTCCCTAGTTGTTAGAGTAGAAGCCCTAGATCCATTTCTAAGCTGCAGTATTAAGTAGGCAGGATTGGAGCACTCCCTCTGGAAGAGGAGCCACTGATTATTCCTTTGCTGGAGCTGTCCACCAGGGAGTGCACTCTATGGTGTCATCTGTCACCCATTGTGTGGGTTCACAAAGTATACTGTTGTTCGCACTACCCTTGGCCCTGCCTCCACTGTGGGAATGCAGGCAATCATCCCCGGTGTCCTTCAGGCTCTGTGTTCACAGAGCCACCAGAGTAGATCCATAGGCACCCATCCACTGAAATCAGGTACCAGGACTGCTGTAGTTGCATGCCTGGTCCTACCATGGGAGCTATGGAAGCAGCCCAAACCTTGGTCCCGCTTTCATGTGCATGTGCCCACAAAGACTATAGCTGCTAAGGCTGGACCAGTCCCAGCCACAGGAGTACCCATTGTCCACTCTGATGTCCTGCAGGTGCTGAGTTTACAAAGTCAGTCATGGTGGTGTGGATCACACAGCTGTGGGGAAAGAGCTCTACTTTCAGCCCCACATCCACACGTGGGCAGCCCTCTGACACTGGTGCTTGCATGCTCCCAGATCTTGTAGAGGCAGCTCCGAGAAAGGGGCTGCTATGGCAGGCCCCACCTCTCCCTTCACTCATGCATTAACAATGGGGTGTCAGTGGCAGTGCATGGTGGCTGTGAGCACACCAAAAGTGAGGCTTCTATGGTGGACCCCACCCTTCCCTTCATATGCCTCTTAATGGTGCTTTGCTTCTATGGTGGGCTGGGCTTCTTCTGCAGACACCCCTGGTTGCAGCCCATGCCACACTTCAGCCCCTTCAGGCTGTCTCCACACAGCTAACCCCAGTCCTCTCCCTGGGTCTGTCCTCTGAAGCTTGTTTCAGCACTCAGCCCCTGCATGTACTAGCAGGCACACATCTTAGGCTGGGGACTGCAGCAAAGTAGCATGGATCCTCTGTGCTGTTCTCTCTCTGTTCAACCTGAGACAAACAGGCTGCTTGAACTCTCCAAGCCTCTGAATTTCCCTTTCTGTCCTGGCTGATCTCCCCTCTGGTAAGGGAGTTTCCCAGGATGTGGGAACCTTTCCTCTTTCACAGCTCCATCCCAGGGGCACAGGTCCTGTCCTGCTTCTGTCTTTTACTTTTTTCCCTTTCATCCTACCCAGTTATGAGGGAGATCTTTCTTGCATTTCTGGGCATCTGAGATTTTCTATCAGTGTTCAGTAGGTATTCTGTGAGTATTGTTCCACCTGTAGATGTATTTTTTTATGTATTTGTGGGAGGAGTTGAGCTCTACGTCCTTCTATTCTGCCATCTTGATTCTTGCTCCTATTGCCCTGTCTTTAAGTTCCTTTTTAAAAAATTTTTATTGAAGTATAGTTGATTTTCAATGTTTGTTAGTTTCAGGTGCACAGCAAAGTGAATCAGTTGTATATATATCCACTCTTTTTTAGATTCTTTTCCTATATAGGCCATTATGAGTATTGAATTGAGCTCCCTGTCCTATACAGTAGGTCCTTATTAGTTATCTTTTTTATATATATGGTAATGTGTATATGTCAATCCCAATCTCCCAATTTATCCATCCCCCCCTTACCCCCTGGTAGCCATAAGTTTGTTTTCTATATCTGTAATTCTATTTCTGTTTTGTAGATAAGTTCATTTATACCCTTTTTTTAGATTCCACATATAAGTGATATCATATATTTGTCCTTCTCTGTCTGACTTCACTCAGTATGTAGTGAGGCTTCTATGGTGGACCCCACCCTTCCCTTCATATGCCTCTTAATGGTGCTTTGCTTCTATGGTGGGCTGGGCTTCTTCTGCAGACACCCCTGGTTGCAGCCCATGCCACACTTCAGCCCCTTCAGGCTGTCTCCACACAGCTAACCCCAGTCCTCTCCCTGGGTCTGTCCTCTGAAGCTTGTTTCAGCACTCAGCCCCTGCATGTACTAGCAGGCACACATCTTAGGCTGGGGACTGCAGCAAAGTAGCATGGATCCTCTGTGCTGTTCTCTCTCTGTTCAACCTGAGACAAACAGGCTGCTTGAACTCTCCAAGCCTCTGAATTTCCCTTTCTGTCCTGGCTGATCTCCCCTCTGGTAAGGGAGTTTCCCAGGATGTGGGAACCTTTCCTCTTTCACAGCTCCATCCCAGGGGCACAGGTCCTGTCCTGCTTCTGTCTTTTACTTTTTTCCCTTTCATCCTACCCAGTTATGAGGGAGATCTTTCTTGCATTTCTGGGCATCTGAGATTTTCTATCAGTGTTCAGTAGGTATTCTGTGAGTATTGTTCCACCTGTAGATGTATTTTTTTATGTATTTGTGGGAGGAGTTGAGCTCTACGTCCTTCTATTCTGCCATCTTGATTCTTGCTCCTATTGCCCTGTCTTTAAGTTCCTTTTTAAAAAATTTTTATTGAAGTATAGTTGATTTTCAATGTTTGTTAGTTTCAGGTGCACAGCAAAGTGAATCAGTTGTATATATATCCACTCTTTTTTAGATTCTTTTCCTATATAGGCCATTATGAGTATTGAATTGAGCTCCCTGTCCTATACAGTAGGTCCTTATTAGTTATCTTTTTTATATATATGGTAATGTGTATATGTCAATCCCAATCTCCCAATTTATCCATCCCCCCCTTACCCCCTGGTAGCCATAAGTTTGTTTTCTATATCTGTAATTCTATTTCTGTTTTGTAGATAAGTTCATTTATACCCTTTTTTTAGATTCCACATATAAGTGATATCATATATTTGTCCTTCTCTGTCTGACTTCACTCAGTATGACAATCTCTAGGTTTATCCATGTTGCTACAGATGGCATTATTTCATTCTTTTTTATGGCTGAGTAATATTCCATTGTATATATGTACCACATCTTCTTTATCCATTCATCTATTGATGGACACTTAGGTTGCTTCCATGTCTTGTCTATTGTAAATAGTGCTGCAGTCAACATTGGAGTGCCTGTATCTTTGCAAATCATGGTTTTCTCTGGATATATGCCCAGGAGTGGGATTGCTGGATCATATGGTAGCTCTATGTTTAGTTTTATAAGGAACCTCCATACTATTCTCCATAGTGGCTGTACCAATTTACATTCCCACTAACACTGTAGGAGGGTTCCCTTTTCTCCACACCCTCTTCAGCATTTATTGTTTGTAGACTTTTTGATGATGGCCATTCTGATTGGTGTGAGGTGACACCTCATTGTACTTTTGATTTGCATTTCTCTAATAATTAGCAATATTCAGCATCTTTTAATGTGCTTATTGACCATCTGTATGTCTTCTTTGGAGAAATGTCTCTTTAGGTCTTCTACACCTTTTTCAATTGGGTTGTTTGTTTTTTGAAATTAAACTGCATGAGCTCTTTTTAGATTTTGGAAATTAATCCCTTGCCTGTTGCATCCTTTGCAAATACTTTCTCCCATTCTATGGGTTGTCTTTTTGTTTATTTTATCCATTGCTGTGCAGAAGCTTTTAGGTTTAATTAAGTCTCATTCATCTATTTTTTTAAAAAATTTCATTGCTCTAGGAGGTGGGTCCAAAAAGATATTCCTGTCATGTATGTCAGTGAGTGTTCTGCCTATGCTATATTGTAAGAGTTTTATAGTATCCAGGCTTACATTTAGGTCTTTACTCCATTTTTTTTCTTTTTCTTTTTTTTGTTGCAGTATGGTTGATTTATAATGTGCCAATCTCTGCTGTGTGAGTCACAGCAGAGTGACTCAGTTATACACATATATACTTTTTTTAGGTCTTTAATCCATTTTGAGTTTATTTTTGTATATGGTGTTAGAGAATGTTCTAATTTCATTCTTTTACATGTAGCAGTCCAGTTTTCTCAGCATTACTTATTGAAGAGACTTTCTTTTCTCCACTGTATATTCTTGCCTCCTTTGTTGTAGATTAATTGACCATAAGTGGGTGGGTTTATTTCTGGGCCTTCTATCGTGTTCCAATGATCTATAAGTCTTCTTTGTGCCAGTACCATACTGTTTTGATTACTGTAGTTTTATACTGTAGCTTGAAGTCAGGGAGCCTGATTCCTCCAGCTCCATTCTTCTTTCTGAAGATTTCTTTGGCTATTCAGGATGTTCTGTGTTTCCATAGGAATTTTAAGATCTGTTTGTTCTAGATCTGCAAAAAAATACCATTGGTAATTTGATAGGGGTTGCATGGAATCTATAGATGCAAATTTACCAAATTTATTGATGAACCCAAGTAATTTTTTGGTAGCATCTTTAGGATTTTCTATGTATAGTATCATGTCATCTGCAAACAGCGACAGTTTTACTTCTTTTCCAATTTGGATTCTTTTTGTTTACTTTTTCTTCTCTAATTGCCATGGCTAGGACTTCCAAAACTATGTTGAATAAAAGTGGTGAGAGTGGACACCCTTGTCTTGTTCCTGTTCTTAGAGGAGATGCTTTCAGCTTTTCACTGTTGAGTATGATGTTAGCTATGTCATATGTGGCCTTTATTATGTTGAGGAAGGTTTCCTCTATGCCCACTTTCTGGAGAGTTTTTAATCATAAATCAGTGTTGAATTTTGTCAAAACCTTTTTCTGTATCTATTGACAATCATATGGTTGTTATTCTTCAGTTTGTTAATGTGGTGTATCACATGGATTGATTTGCAGATATTGAAAAATTCTTGCATCCCTGCAATAAATCCCAGTTGATTATGGTGTATGACCCTTTTAATGTACTGTTGGGTTCAGTTTTTTAGTATTTTGTTGAGGATTTTTGTATATATGTTCATCAGTGATATTGGCCTGTAATTTTCTTTTTATGTGATATCTTTGACTGGTGTTGGTACCAAGGTGATGGTGACCTCATAGAATGCGTTTGGGAGTGTTCCTTCCTCTGTAATTTTTTGGAATAGTTTTAGAAGGATAGATGTTAACTTTTCTCTAAATGTTTGGTAGAATTTACCTGTGAAGCCATCTGGTCCAGGACTTGGTTTGTTGGGAGTTTTAAAATCACAGTTTCAATTTCTATGCTTGTGATTGGTCTGTTCATATTTTCTGTTTCTTCCTGGTTCAGTTTTGGGAGATTGTACCTTTCTAAAAATTTGTCTATTTCTTCTAGGTTGTCAATTTTATTGGCATATGTTTGCTTGTAGTAGTCTCTTATGATCCTTTGTACTTCTGTGGTATCTGTTATAACTTCTCCTTTTTCATTTCTAATTTTATTGATTTGAGTCCTCTTCCTTTTTTTCTTGATGAATCTGGCTAGAGGTTTATCAGTTTTGTTTATCTTTTCAAAGAACCAACTTTTAGTTTCATTAATCTCTTCTGTTGTTTTCTTTGTCTCTATTTCATTTATTTCTGCTCTGATCTTCATGATTTCTTTCTTTCTAGTAATTTTGGGTTTTTTTGTTTTTTCTCTAGTTGATTTAGGTGTAAGGTTAGGTTGTTTATTTGGGATTTTTCTTGTTTCCTGAGGTAAGATTGTATTGCTATAAACTTTACTCTTAGAACTTGATTTGCTGCATCCCATAGCTTTTGGACTGTCATGTTTTCATTTTCATTTGTCTCTTAGGTATTTTTTCTCTTTCATTTCTTCAGTGATCCATTGGTTTTTTAGTAGCATATTGTCTAACCTGCACATATTTATGTTCTTTGCAGTATTATTCTTGTAGTTGATTTCTAATCTCATAGCATTGTGGTCAGAAAAGATACTTGATATCATTTCAATGTTCTTAAATTTACCAAGGCTTGCTTTGTGGCCCAAGATGTGATCTGTCCTGGAGACTGTTCTGTGTGCACTTGAGAAGAATGTGCATTCTGCTGCTTTTGGATGGAATGCCCTCTAAATTTCAATTAAGTTCATCTGGTCTAATATGTCATATAAGGCCTGTATTTCCTTACTGATTTTCTGTCTCAATCTGTCCATTGATGTAAGTGGGGTGTTAAAGTCCCCCAATATTATTGTGTTACTGTCGATTTCTCCCTTTATGGCTGTTAGCACTTGCCTGATATAGTGAGGTCCTCCTGTGTTCTGGGCATATATATTTACAATTGTTATATCTTCTTCTTGGATTGATCCCTTGATCATTATATAGTGTCTTTCTTTGTTTCTTGTAGCAGACTTTATTTTAAAGTTTATTTTGTCTGATGTGAGTATTGCTACTCCAGCTTTCTTTTGATTTCCATTTGCATGGGATACCTTTTTCCATACCCTCACTTTCAGTCTGTACATGTCCCTAAATCTGAAGTGAGTCTCTTATAGACAGCATCTATATGGGTCCTGTTTCTATATCCATTTAGCCAGTGTATGGCTTTGGGTTGGAACATTTAGTCTATTTACACTTAAGGTAATTATTGATATGTGTATTCTTATTGCCATTTTGTTAATTGTTTTGGATTTGTTTTTGTAGGTCTTTTCTTCTTCCCTTCCTCTTTTGTTTTCTTCTCTTATGATTTCATGACTATCTTTAGTGTTGGCTTTGGATTTCTTTTTCTTTTTTGTGTGTATATTGTAGATTTTTGGTTTGCAGTTCCCATGAGATTTTAATATAGCAGTCTATATATATACAAGGTTGTTTTCAGTTTCTGGTCTCTTAATTTCAAATGCATTTCCTGTATCCTGCATTTGTACTCTCTTCTTCTCATCATTGCTGGTTTTGATATCATATTTGTGTACAGATGATTTCCTAACTTTACTGTATGTTTGCCTTTACTGGTGAACTTCCCCATTTGTAACTTTCTTGTTTCTATTTTTGGCCTTTCTTTTTCTGCCTAGAGAAGTTTCTTTAGCATTTGTTGTAAAACTGGCTTGGTGGTGCTAAATTCTCTTAGCTTTTGTTTGTCTGTAAAGTTTTTGATTTCTCTGTCAAATCTGAAAGAGAGCCCTGCTGGGTAGAGTATTCTTGGTTGTAGGATTTTCATTTTTATCACTTTAAATATATCATGCCACTCTCTTCTGGCCTGTAGAGTTTCTGCTGAAAAATCAGCTGATAAGTTTATGGATATTCCCTTGTATGTAGTTTGTTGCTTTTCCCTTGTGGTTTTTAATATTTTTTCTTTGTCTTTAATTTTTGTCAGTTTTTGTCAATGTGACTCAGCATGTTCCTCCTTGGGTTTATCCTGTATGGGACTCTCTGAGCTTCCTGGACTTGAGGGACTGTTTCTTTTCCCAGGTTAGGGAAGTTTTCAGCTATTATCTCTTCCAGTATTTTCTCAGACCCTTTCTCTCTCTCTTCTCCTTCTTGGACCCCCATAATGCAAATGTTGTTGTGTTTAATATTGTCCCAGAGGTCTCTTAAACTCATTTGAGAGACTCAAAGTTCTCTTAAACTCTGAAATGAGTTTAAGAGACCTCAGGTACTCATTTCTTTTCATTCTTTTCTCTTTATTCTGTTCTGTGGCAGTGATTTCCACCATTCTGTTTTCCAGCTCACTTATGTGTTTTTCTGCCTCAGTTGTTCTGCTATTGATTCCTTGTAGTGTATTTCTCATTTCAGTTATTGTATCATTCATCTATGTTTTGTTGTTGTTGTTTTTGTTCTTTATATCTTCTAGCTTTTTGTTAAACATTTATTGTATCGTCTCAGTCTGTTCCTCCATTCTTTTCCCAAGATCTTGGATCATCTTTACTATCATTACTCTCAATTCTTTTTCAGGGAGATTGCCTATCTCTGCTTCACTTAGTTCTTTTAGGATTCTATGTAGTTCCTTCCTCTGGAATATATTCCTCTGCCATTTCATTTTGTCTAACTTTCTGTGTTTGTGGTCCCACAGGTGTTTGCCCTCTAGTGGGTGAGTCTGGTCTAAAAGTCTTGTGAAGGCTTCCTAGTGGGAGGGACTAGTTCCTGCCCTCTGGTGAGTGGTGCTGGGTCTTGTCCCTCTGGTGGGCAGGGCTGTGTCAAAGGGTGTGTTTAGAGGCAGTCATGGGCTCAGGACGACTTTAAGCAGACCATGTGCTGATAGGTAGGGCTGTGTTCCCTCCCTATTGATTGTTTGTCCTAAGATGTCCCGGCACTGGAGCATAAGGGCTGTTGGATGGGGCCAAATCTCAGTGTCAAAATGGCAGCCTCCAGGACAGCTCACACCAATGAGTACTTCCCAGTAACTCTTCCACCAGTGTCGTCGTCCCCCAGTTAGCCACAGCTGCCACCTGCCTCCCATGGAGACCCTGTGGGTCCAGCAGGTAGGTCTGGCCCAGGCTCCTTTGAGGTCAGTGCTTTTTTCCCTGGGTACACAAAAACTTGTATGCACCCTCCAGGAGTGGAGTTTCTGTTTTTCCCAGTCCTGTGGATTTCCTGTAGTCAAGCCCAGCTGGTCTTCAAAGCCAAGTGATCTGGGGGCTCCTCCTACCAATGCCAGACCCCCAGACTGGAGAGCCTGAGGTGAGGCTCAGAACTTTCACTCTGGTGGGAGAACCTCTGCAATATAATTATTTTCCAGTCTGTGGGTCGCCCACCCAGTGGGTATGGCATTTGGTTGTATCATGAATGCTCCCCTCCTACCGTCTCATTGTGACTTCTTCTTTGTCTTTGGAAGTAGAATATCTTTTTTGGTTCCAGTCTTCTTTATCAATCGTTGTTCAGCAGTTAGTTGTGATTTTGGTGTTTTCATGAGAGGAGGTGAAGTCAGGTGCTTCTACTCTGCCATCTTGTCCTGACTCGAAAATACAGTTCTGGGGACTGGAAGTCTGTGTTCAAGGTGTCATCATGGTCAGCTGAGACCCCACATCTGGTCACAGAGTTTTCTTTTTACCTCACGTGGTGGAAGAGCTATATGTCTGTTTTGATTATAATAACTTTGTAATATAGTTTGAAATCAGGCAGTGTAATGCCTCCAGCTTTGTTCTTGCTCAAGATTGCTTTGACTATTCAGGGTCTTTTGTGTTTCCATATGAATTTTAGGATTTTTTTTTTCTATTTCTGTAAAGAATGCCATTGGCATTTTGATAGGGATAACATTGAATCTCTAGATCACTCGGGGTAGTATGGACATTTTTACAATATTAATTCTTCCAATCCATGGACATGGGATGTTGTTAAAACTGTGTCTTCTTAAATTTCCTTGTGTTTTATATTTTTCAGTGTACAAATATTTCACCTCTTTGATTGTTTACTCCTAAGTATTTTTAATCTTTTTGTTGTTATTGTAAATAAGATTGCTCTCCTAATTTCCTTTTTGAATAGTTCATTGTTAGTGTATTATAGAATTACCAATTTTTGTATGTCAATTTTTATCCTGCAACTTTACTGAATTTTAAAAATTGGTCTAACAGTTGTTTGTTTTTGGTTGAGTCTTTAGTGTTTTCTACATATATGTTTATGAAATCTGCAAAGAGGGATAATGTTACTTCTTCCTTCCCATTTTAAATGCCTCATTTGTTTTTTCTTGTCTAATTGATCTGGTATGGACATCCAATAATATGTTGAGTACAAGTGGTGAGGGTGGACATCTTTCTCTTGTACCAGTTCTTAAGGGAAAAGTTTCTAGTCTCCCCCTGCCATAGACACACACAATTGATTATGATGTTAGATATGGCGCTTTCATATATGGTCTTTATTGTATTGATGTACGTTTCTTCTATACCTATATTGTTGAGTTTACTTTTTTATCATGAATAGATGTTGAATTTAGTCAAATGCTTTTTCTGCATCTACTGAGATAATCGTGATTTTTATCTTTCATTCTATTGATGTGGTGAATCACATTGATTGATTTGTGTATATTGAAGCATCCTTTTATCTCAGGGATAAGACCCACTTGGTCATGGTGTATATCCTTTTAATATGCTGCTGAAATTTGATTTACTAGTATTTTATTAAACATGTTTGCATCTGTATTTATTAGAGATATTGGCCTGTAGTTTTCCTTTCTTGTGAAGTCTTTGTCTAACTTTGGTATCAAAGTTATTTTGGCCTCATTAAATGAGTTTGGAAGTGTTCCTGCTTTTATTTTTTGATAGAATTTTAGAAGGATTAGTATTAATTCTTTTTGAATGTTTTGTAGAATTCACTCATGAAGCCATCTGGCCCTGGGATTTTCTTTGTGGGCAGGTTTATGATTACTGTTTCAATCTCCTTATTTGTTACTGATCTGTTCAGGCTTTCTATTCTCTCTTGATTTGTTCTTGGTAGGTTGAATGCTTCTAGGAATTTATACATTTTTGATTATCCAATTTTATACAATTTAATTATTCATAATAGTTTCTTATGATCCTTTTTATTTCTGAGGCATCCATTATAATGTCTTCTCTTTAATTTATGATTTTGAGTTTTCTTTATTCTTAGTCTAAGGTTTTCCTGATTTTGCTTATCTTTGACAAAAAGCAAAACGAAAACAGAAACCCAACCCTTAGGTTTGTTGTTGTTTTTCTATCATTCTCCTTTATTTGGTATATTTTCGCTCTAACATTTAGCTAACTTTGGGCTTACTTTTTTTTCTAGTTCCTTGAAGGTTAAGAGTATGTTGTTTGAGACCTTTAGTTTTTTAACTTTTAAACAAATTATTAAAGTATAGTTGATTTACAATGTTATGTTAGTTTTAGGTGTACAGCAAAGTGATTTAGTTATACATATACATATATCTATTCTTTTCCAGATTCTTTTCCCATATAGGTTATTATATTGAATAAAGTTCCCTGTGCTATACAGTAGGTCCTTGTTGGTTATCTATTTTATATATAGTAGTGTGTGTATGTTAATCCCAACCTCCTAATTTATCCTGCCTCCCCCTCCACCTTTCCCCTTTGGTAAACAGAAATTTGTTTTCTAAGTCTGTGAGTCTGTTTGCGTTTTGTAAATCAGTTCATGTCTATCACTTTATAGATTCCACATATAAGTGATATCATATTTGTCTTTCTCTGTCTGATTTACTTCACTTACTATGATAATCTCTAGGTCCATCCATGTAGCTGCATATGGCACTATTTCATTCTTTTTGATGGCTGAGTTCCATTGTATATACGTACCACATCTTCTTTATCCATTCATCTGTTGATGGACATTTAGGTTGCTTCATGTCTTGGCTATTGTAAATAGTGCTGCAATCAACACTGGGATAATGTATCTTTATGAAGTATAATTTTCTCTGGATATATGCCCAGGTGTGGGACTGCTGGATCATATGGTAGCTCTATATTTAGTTTTATAAGGAGCCTCCATGCTATTCTCCATAGTGGCTATACCAATCTACATTCCCACTAATGCTGTAGGAGGGTGTCCTTTTCTCCACACCCTCTCCAGCATTTATTGTTTGTAGACTTTTTGATGATGGCCATTCTGACCGGTGTGAGGTGACACCTCATTGTAGTTTTGATTTGCATTTCTCTAATAATTAGTGATGTTGAGCATCTCTTTATGTGCCTCTTGGCCATCTGTATGTCTTCTTTGGAGAAATGTCTATTTAGGTCCTCTGACCATTTTTTGAATGGGTGCTTTGTTTTTTGTTGTTGAGTTGTATAAGATGTTTGTGTATTTTGGAAATTAAGCCCTTGTCAGTGGTATCATTTTGCAAATATTTTCTCCCATTCAGTAGGTTGTTTGTTTTGTTTATGGTTTCCTTTGCTGTGCAAAAGCTTGTAAGTTTGATTAGGTCCCATTTGTTTAGTTTTGTTTTTATTTCTATTGCCTTGGGAGACTGAGCTAAGAAAACATTGGTATGATTTATGTCAAAGAATGTTTTGCCTATGTTCTCTTCTAGGAATTTTATGGTGTCATATCTTATGTTAAAGTCTTTAAGCCATTTTGAGGTTATTTTTGTATACGGTGTGAGGGTGTGTTCTAACTTCATTGATTTACATGCAGCTGTTCAACTTTCTCAGCACCAGTTGCTGAAGAGACTTTTTCCCATTGTATACTCTGGCTTCCTTTGTCAAAGATTAATTGGCCATAGCTGTGTGGGTTTTTTTCTGGGCTTTCTGTTCTGTTCCATTGATCTGAATGTCTGTTTTTGTGCCAATACCACAGTTTGCATCACTGTAGCTTTGTAGTAAATATTATCTGAAGTCTGGGAGGGTTATACCTCCTGCTTTGTTCATTTTCCTCAGGATTTCTTTGGCAATACTGGGTCTTTCATGGTTCCATATAAATTTTAGTATTATTTGTTCTGGTTCTGTGAAGAATGTCATGGGTAATTTGATAAATATCTCATTAAATCTGTAGATTGCTTTGGGTAGTATGGTAATTTTAACAATATTAATTCTTTCAATCCAAGAGCATGGTATATCTTTCCATTTTTTTGAATCATCTTCAATTTCCTTTTTTAATGTTTTGTAGTTCTCAGCATATGTCTTTCACTTCCTTGGTGAGGTTTATTCCTCAGTCTTTTATGTGGGATCTTCCCGGACTGGGGCATGAACCCATGTCCCCTGCATTGGCAGGCAGACTCTCAACCACTGCACCACCAGGGAAGTCCTTTGGATGCAATTTTGAAAGAGATTGTTTGTTTACATCCCCTTTCTGATACTGCATTGTTAGTGTAAAGAAATGCAACCAATTTCTATATGTTAATCTTTTATCCTGCTGCACATTTGAATTCCTTTATCAGTTCTAGTAGTTTTTGTGTGGATTTTTTAGGGTTTTCTAAAAATAGTTTGTCATCTGCATATAATGACAATTGTACCTCTTCCTTTCCACTTTGGATACCTTTTATTTCTTTTTCTTGTCTGATTGCTGTGGCTAGGAATTCCAATACTGTATTGAATAGAAGTAGTGAGAGTGGGCATCCTTGTCTTGTTCCAGATTTTTGCAGGAAGGCGTTCAGCTTTTCACCGTTGAGTATTATATTGGTTCCAGGTTTGTCATAAATAGCGTTTATTATGTTGAGATATGTTCACGTTATACTCATTTTCCTAAAGGTTTTTTATCATGAATCTATGTTGAATTTTATCAAATGTTTTTTTCTGAGTCTGTTGAGATGATCATGTGGTTTTTGTCCTTTCTTTTATTGATGTGGTGTATCACATCAATTGACTTGCATATGTTGAGCCATCCTTGTGACACTGGGATGAATCCAACTTGGTCATAGTGTATGATGTTTTTTATATGTTGTTGTATTCGGTTTGCTAATATTTTGCTGAGAATTTTTGCAGCTATCTTCATCAAAGGTATTGGCCTGCAATTTTATTGTTTGGTAGTGTCTTTGTCTGGTTTTGGTATCAGGGTGATGATGGCTTCATAGAATGTGTTGGGGAGTGTTCCTTCCTCTTCAGTCTTTTGGTAGAGTTGGAGAAGGATCAGTATAAGTTCTTCTTTGTATGTTAGGTAGAATTCCCCAGTGAAGCCATCTGGTCCTGGACTTTTGTTTGTAGGGAGTTTTTTTATTTTTGTTTTTTTTACAGATTCTATTTCATTTCTAGTTATTGGTCTGCTCAAGTGATCTATTTCTTCTTGATTCAGTTTTGGTGGGCTCTGTTTCTAGAAAGTTGTCCATTTCTTCTAGGTTGTCCAATTTGTTGGCATATAATTGTTCATTGTATTCTCTTATGGTTTTTTGTATTTCTGCAGTATCAATTGTCATGTCTCTTTTTCATTTCTAGTTTTGTTTATGTGGGTCCTCTCCCTTTTCTCCTTGGTGAGCCTGGCCAGAGGTTTGTAAATTTTGTTTACCCTTTCAAAGGCCAGCTCTTGGTTTTATTTATTTATTTATTTTTTAAAATCTCATTTATTTCCTCTCTGACTTTATTATTTCCTTCCTTCTGCTGACCTTAGTTTTTGTTTGTTCTTTTTTTTCTAATTCTTTTAAGTGGTGAGTTAGGTTGTTTAATTGAGATTTTACTTTTTTCTTAAAGAAGGCCTGTATCACTATGAACTTCTCTCTAGGAACTGCTTTTGTTTCATACCATAGATTTTGTGTGGTTCTTTTTTCATCATCAGTTGCTTCAAGCTATTTTCTAATTTCTTCTTTGATTTCATCATTGACCCATTTGTTTTTTAGTAGCATGTTGTTTAGTCTCTATGTAATTGTTTATTCTCGTTTCTTTTTTCTATGGTTGATTTCTAATGTCATTCCATTGTGCTCAGAAAAGATGCTTGAAATAATTTCTATAGTCTTAAATTTGTTGAGGCTTGATTTGTGCTCTAGTACGTGGTCCATCCTAGAGAATGTTCCATGTGCACTTGATAAGAATGTACAGTCTGACTTTTTTTAAATGTAATTTTCTGAAAATATCAATTAAGTCTAACTGTTCTATTATGTCATTTAGGATCTCTGTTTCCTTATTGATTTTCTGTCTCAAAGATCTGTCCATTGATGTGAGTGGGGTGTTAAAATATCCTACTATTATTGTATTCCTGTCAATTTCTCCCTTTATGTCTGTTAGTATTTGGATGCCCCTTTACTGGGTGCATAATATTGATGAGTGTAATATCCTCTCCGATTATTGATCCTTTTATTATTGTTTAGTGTCCTTCTTTATAGCCTTTTTTTTATTGGAGTATAATTGCTTTACAATGTTGTGTTAGTTTCTGCTGTACAGTGAAGTGAATCAGCTATATGTATATATATATCCCCTCTCTCTTGGACCCCCATATAGCCTTTGCTTTAAAGTCTATTTTGATTGATATGAGTATTGCAACCCCTGCTTTCTTGTCATTTCTGTTTGCATGAAATATCTTTTTCCATCCCATCACTTTCAATCTATGTGTGTCCTTTGCCCTAGATTGGGTTTCTTTTAGGCAGCATATTGTAAGCTCTTGAGTTTTTTTAATCCAATCTGCTACTCTATATCTTTTGATTGGAGTATTTAATTCATTGATATTTAAGGTAATTATTGATTGATATGTATTTATTTCCATTTTAAACCTTGTTTTCCTGTTGTTTTTGTAATTTTTATTTGATCCTTTTTCTTTTGCCTTTTATGGTTTGATGATTTTCTTTTGTATTATGCTAGTTTATCTATCTTATATATAGTACTGTGTATATGTTAATCCCCAATTCCTAATGTATACCTCCCCCCTTTCCCCTATGGTAACCACAAGTTTGTTTTTTATGTCTGTGAGTCAATTTCTGTTTTGTAAATAAGTTCATTTGTATCATATTTTAGATTCCACATATAAGTGATATAATATGGTATTTGTTTTCTGACTTCACAATATGATAATCACTAGTTCCATCTGTATTGCTGCAAATGGCATTATTTCATTCTTTTTATGGCTGAGTAATGTTCTATTATATATATATATATATATCTCACATCTTCTTTGTGCATTCATCTGTCAGTGGACATTTAGGTTGCTTCCATGTCTTGGCTATTGTAAGTAGAGCTGCTATGAACACTGGGGTGCATATATCTTTTCAACTTATTGTTTTGTCTGAATATATACCCAGGAGTGGGATTGCTGGATCATATGGTAATTGTATTTTTAGGTTTTTTGCAAAGCTCCATACTGTTCCCCATAGTGGATGCACCAATTTACATTCCCAGCAACAGTATAGGAGGATTCCTTTTTCTCCACACCTTCTCCAACACTTATTATTTATAGACTTTTTTATACTTTATTTTTTTTGTTGGAGTATAGTTGCTTTACAATGTTGTGTTAGTTTCTGCTGTACAACAAAGTGAATCAGCTATGTGTATACATATATTCCCTCTCTCTTGGACCTCCCTCCCACCCCCATCTAGGTCATCACAGAGCACTGAGCTGAGCTCCCTGTGCTATACAGCAGGTTCCCACTAGCTATCTGTTTTACACATGTTAGTGTATATATGTCAATCCTAATCTCAGTTCGTCCCATCCTCCCCTTCCTCCCCTGTGTCTACATGTTCGTTCTCTACATCTGCATCTATATTCCTGCCCTGCAAAGAGGTTCATCTGGATCATTTTTCTTGATTCCACATATATGCATTAATATACAATATATTTTTTTTCCCTTTCTGACTTACTTCACTCTGTATGACAGACTCTAGGTCCATCCACATCTCTACAAATGACCTAATTTCATTCCTTTTTGATGACAGCCATTCTGACCTGTATGAGTTGATACCTCGTTGAAGTTTTTGATTTGCATTTCTCTAATAGTGATATTGAGCATCTTTTCAGGTCCCTGTTGGCCATCTCTATGTCTTCTTTAGAGAAATGATTATTTAAGGCCTATGCCAATTGTTTGATTGAGATTTTTGTTTTTGTGATATTAAGCTGTGTGAGTTGTTTGTATATTTTGGAAATTAAGCCTTTGTCCATTGCATTGTTTGCGAATATTTTCTCCCATTCTGTAGGTTAACTTTTCATTTTGTTTATGGTTTACTTTGCTGTTTAGAAGCTTTTATGTTTAATTAAGTCTCATTTGTTTTTTTTAAATTTCTATTACGCTAGGAGATGGATCTAAAAAAATATTGCTGTAATTTATGTCAAAGAGTGTCCTGCCTATGTTTTCCTCCAGGAGTTTTATAGTACCCACTCTTATATTTAGGCCTTTATAGCATTTGGAGTTCATTTTTGTATATGGTGTTAGAGAATGTTCCCAGAACCACTTATTGAAGCGGCTGTCTTTTCTCCATTGTGTATTCGTGCCTCCTTTGTCATAGATTAATAGACCATAAGTGTGAGGGTTTATTTCTGGGCATTCTACCCTATTCCATTGATCTGTATGTCTGGTTTTGTGCCAGTACCATACTGTTTCGATTTCTGTAACTTTATAGTCTGAAGTCAGGCAGGCTGATTCCTCCAGCTTCATTTTTCTTTCTCAAGTTTATTTTGGCTATTCAGGGTCTTTTGGGTCTCAAATGAATTAAAAGTTTTGTTTTATTCTGGACCTATGAAAAATGCCAGTTTTATTTTGATAGGGATTGCATTGAATCTGTAGATCACCTTGTTTAGTATGTTCTTTTTAACAATATTGATTCTTTTGAATTCAAGGACATGGTATATCTTTAAATCTGTTTTTGTCATCTTCAGTTTCTTTCATCAGTGTCATAGTTTTCACAGTATAGGTCTTTTGTCTTCTTAGGTAGGTTTATTTCTAGGTATTTTATTCTTTTTGATGTGATGGTAAATGGGATGGTTTCCTTAATTTCTTTTTCTTCTATTTTGTTGTTAGTGTATAAAAATGCAACAGACTTCTGTGTATTAACTTTGTATCCTGCAACTTTATCAAATTCATTGTTGAGCTCTAGTAGTGTTCTGATAGCATCTTTAGGATATTCTGTGTATAGTATTGTGTCATCTGCAGTGACAGCTTTACTTCTTTTCCAATTTTTATTCCTTTTATTTCTTGTTCTTCTCTGATTGTCGTGGCTAAAAATTCCAAAACTAGGGCTTCCCTGGTGGCGCAGTGGTTGAGAGTCCGCCTGCCAATGCAGGGGACATGGGTTTGTGCCCCGGTCTGGGAAGATCCCACATGCCGTGGAGCGGCTGGGCCCGTGAGCCATGGACACTGAGCCTGAGCATCCGGAGCCTGTGCTCCACAACGGAAGAGGCCACAACAGTGAGAGGCCCACGTACAGCAAAAAAAAAAAATTCCAAAACTATGTTGAATAAAAGTGGTGAGAGTGGGCATCCTTGTTTTGTTCCTGATCATAGAGGAAATGTTTTCAGCTTTCCACCATTGAGTATGATGTTAGCTGTGGGTTTGTCATATGTGGCCTTTATTATGTTGATGTATGTACCCTCTATGCCCACTATCTGTAGAGCTTTTATTATAAATGGATGTTGAATGTTATTGAAAGCTTTTTCTGCATCTATTGAGATGATAGTTTTTATTCTTTAATTTGTTAATGTGGTGTATCACGCTGTTTGATTTAGAGATATTGAAAAATCCTTGTATCCCTGGGATAAATCCCACTTGATCATGGTGTATGATCCTTTTAATATATTGTTGGATTTTGTTTGCTAGCATTTTGTTGAGGATTTTGTTTCTATTCATCAATGCTATTGGCATATAATTTTCTATTTTTTTTGTTATCTTTGTCTGGTTTCGGTATCAGGGTGATGGTGGCATCATAGAATGAGTTTGGGAGTGTTCCTTCCTTCCTCTGCAATTTTTTGGAATAGTTTCAGAAGGATAGATGTTTACTCTTCTCTAAATGTTTAGTAGAATTCACCTGTGAAACCATGTGGTCCTGGACTTTCATTTGTTGGAAGGATTTAAATTACTCATTCAATTTCAGTACTGGTAATTGGTCTGTTCATATTTTCTATTTCTTCCTTGTCCATTCTTGGGAGATTACACCTTTCTAAGAACTTGTCCACTTCTAAGTTGTTCATTTTATTGGCATATAGTTTTTCGTAGTAGTCTCTTATGATCATTTGTATTTCTGTGGTGTCCATTGTAACTTCCCCTTTTTCATTTCTAATGTTATTGATTTGAGTCCTCTTCTTTTTTTTCTTGAGTCTGGCTAAAGATTTATCAATTTTGTTTATCTTTTCAAAGAACTAACTTTTCTATTGTTGTCTTAGTCTCTATTTCATTTATTTCTGCTCTGATCTTAATGATTTCTTTCCTTCTATTAACTTTGGGTTTTGTTTGTTCTTCTTTCTCTAGTTGATTTAGGGTATAAGTCTAGGTTGTTTATTTGAGATTTTTCTTGTTTCTTGAGGTAAGATTGCATTGCTATAAACTTCCCTCTTAGAACTGTGTTTGCTGCATCCCACAGGTTTTGGATCATTATCCCTTCATTTTCATTTGTATCTAGGTATTTTGTGATGATGTCTTTGATTTCTTCAGTGATCCATTGGTTGTTTAGTAGCATATTGCTTGGCCTCCATGTGTTTGTGTTCTTTTTCTTTTACATTTTTTTTTTCTTGTAGTTCATTTCTAATCTCATAGCATTGTGGTCAGGACATATGCTTGATATGATTTCAATGTTCTTAAATTACTGAGGCCTGCTCTGGGGCCCACAATGTGATCCATTCTGAAGAATGTTCCATGTGCACTTGAAGAATGTGTATTCTGCTGATTTTGGATGGACTGCTCTATAAATATCAATTAAGTGCATCTGGTCTAATGTAGTGATCCATTGGTTGTTTAGTAGCATATTGCTTGGCCTCCACGTGTTTGTTTTCTTTTTCTTTTACATTTTTTTTTCTTGTAGTTCATTTCTAATCTCATAGCATTGTGGTCAGGACATATGCTTGATATGATTTCAATGTTCTTAAATTACTGAGGCCTGCTCTGGGGCCCACAATGTGATCCATTCTGAAGAATGTTCCATGTGCACTTGAAGAATGTGTATTCTGCTGATTTTGGATGGACTGCTCTATAAATATCAATTAAGTGCATCTGGTCTAATGTGTAATTTAAGGCCTGTGTTTCCTTATTGATTTTCTGTCTGGATGATCTGTCAATTGATGGAAGTGGGGTGTTAAAGTCCCCCCCTATTATTGTGTTACTGTCAGTTTCTCCTTTTATGGATGTGAGGTACTCCTGTGTTGGGTGCATATATATTTGCAATTGTTATATCTTCTTCTTGGATCAGTCCCTTGATCATTACATAGTGTCCTTCTTTGTCTCTTATAACAGTCTTTATTTTAAAGTCTAATTTTGTCTGATATGAGTATCGCTACTACAGCTTTCTTTTGATTTCCATTTTCATGGAACACCTTTTTTCATCCCCTCAGTTTCAGTCTATATGTGTCCCTAGATCTGAATTGGGTCTCTTATGGACAGCATATATACAGGTCTTGTTTTTGTCTCCTTTCAGGCAGTCTGTGTCTTTTGGTTGGAGCATGTGATCCATTTATGTTTAAGGTAATTATCTATATGTATGTTCTCATCGCCATTTTGTTAATTTTTTGAGGTTTGTTTCTCTAAGTCTTTTTTCTTCCTTTCCTCTTTTGTTTTCTTCTCTTGCAATTTGACGACTAACTTTAGTGTTGCGTTGGATTCCTTTTTCTTTTTTCTATGTATATCTATTGTAGATTTCCGGTTTGTGGTTACTATATGGTTTTGGTATAGCAGTATATCGATAAACAAGATTGTTTTAATTTGCTGTTCTTTTAATTTGTTCTTTCAAATGCATTTCCAATATCCTGCATTTGTGCTCTCCTGTTCTCACAATTGCTGGTTTTGATATCATATTTGTGTGCAGATTACTTCCTACATTTATTGTATGTTTGCCTTTACCAGTGAGCTTTTCCATTCATAATTTTCCTGTTACTAGTTATGGACTTTTCTTTTCCACCTAGAGAAGTTCCTTTAGCATTTGTTATATAGCTGGTCTGGTGGCGCTGAATTCTGTTAGCTTTTGCTTGACCTTAAGGCTTTTGATTTCTCTGTTGAATCTGAGTGAGAGCCTTGCTGGGTAGAGTATTCTTGGTTGTAGTATTTTCATTTTCATCAGTTTAAATATATCATGCCACTCCCTTCTGGCCTGCAGAGTGTCTGCTGAGAAATCAGCTGATAACTTTATGGGAGTTCCCTTGTATGTTATTTGTTGCTTTCCCCTTGTTGCTTTTAATATTTTTTCTTTGTCCTTAATTTTTTTCAATTTGATTACTATGTGTCTTTGTGCTTTCCTCCTTGGGTATATCCTGTCTGGTACTCTCTGCGCTCCCTGGGCTTGGGGGACTGTTTCCTTTCCCATGTTAGGTAAGTTTTCATCTATTATCTCTTCCAATATTTTCTCAGGTCCTTTTTCTGTCTCTTCTCCTTCTGGGACCCCTATAATGCAAATGTTGTTGCATTTAATGTTGTCCCAGCTGTCTCTTCTGTCTTCATTTCTTTTCATTCTTTTTTATTTATCCTGTTCGGTGTCAGTGATTTCCACCATTCTGTCTTCCTGGTCACTTATCCAATCTTCTGCCTCAGTTATTCTGCTATTAATTCCTTCTAGTGTATTTTCCATTTCAGCTAATGCATTGTTCATCTCTGTTATTTTGTTCTTTAGTTCTTCTAGCTTTTTCTTAAACATTTCCTGTATCTTCTCGCTCTGTGCCTCCATTATTTTTCCAAGATCTTGGATACTCTTTACTGTCATTACTCTGAATTCTTTTTCAGGTAGATTGCCTACCTCCACTTCACTTAGGTGTTCTTCTGGGGTTTTATCTTTTTCCTTCATATGTGACATATTCCTCTGCCATCTCATTTTGTCTAACTTTCTGAGATTGTGGCTTCACTTCCACAGGCTGCAGGATTGTAGTTCTTGCTTCTGCTGTCTGTCCCCTGGTGGATGATGCTGTCTAAGAGGCTTGTGCAAGCTTCCTCATGGGAGGGTCTGGTACCTGCCCACTGGTGAGTGGAACTGGGTTTTGTCCCTCTAGTGGGCAGGGCCGTATCATGGGGTATGTTTATCAGGCAGCTCTGTGTTCAGGAAGACTTTAAGCAGCCTGTCTGCTGATGGGTGGGGTTGTGTTCCTGCCCTGTTGGTTTTTTTGACTGAGGAGTCCCAGCACTAGAGTCTACAGGCTGTTGGGTGAGGCCAGGTGTTGGTGAGAAAATGGCAGCCTCCAAGAGGGCTCACGCCAATGAGTACACCCCAAAGCTATTGCTGCCAGTGTTCTTGTCCCTGCAATGAGCCCCAGCTACCCCCTGCCTCCCCAGAAGATCCTCCAATACTAGCAGGTAAGTCTGGCCTAGTCTTTTATGGAATCACCACTTTTTTCCCTGGGTCCTAGTGTGCACAAGACCCTGTGTATTATAATAATTATTATTATTAAATTTAATTTTATTTATTTTTGGCTGTGTTGTGTCTTCGTTGCTGTGTGCAGACTTTCTCTAGTTGCAGTGAGCAGGGGCTACTCTTCATTGCAGTGTGTTGGCTGCTCACTGCAGTGGCGTCTCTTGCTGTGGAGCACGGGCTCTAGGCAGGCAGACTTCAGTAGTTGTGGCACGTGGGCTCAGTACCTGTGGCTGGTGGGCTGTAGAGCACAGGCTCAATAGTTGTGGCACATGGGCTTAGTTGCTCCACGACACATGGTATCTTCCTGGACCAGGGATTGAACCTGTGTCCCTTGCATTGGCAGATGGATTCTCAACCACTGTGCCACCAGGGAATTCCCTATAATAATTATTATAATATAAGTATTATATATAATTATTCTTCAGTTTGTAGGTTGCCCACCTGGGGGTATGATATTTGATTATATCATGAGTCCACCCCTCCTACCCATCTCATTGTGTTTGCTTCTTTATGTCTTTAGTTGTAGAAGATCTTTTCTGGTAGGTTCCAGTCTTTTTCATCAGTGGTTGTTCTGCAGTTAGCTGTGATTTTGGTGTGTCCGTGAGAGGAGGTGAGCTCAGGGTCCTTCTACTCTGCCATCTTGGCTGCTCTCCCTGATATCTTTTTTTTTTTAATGTAGGCATTTATTCCAATAAATTTCCCTCTTAATACTGCTTTGCTGAATCCCATAGTTCATTGTGTTTTCATTTTAATTTATCTTGAGATATTTTTTAAATTCTCTTTTTATTTCCCATTTGATCCAGTGGTTGTTCAAGAGTATGTTGTTTAATTTCTACGTATTTGTAAATTTTCCCATTTTCTTTTCTTTTTTTTTTTTTTTTTTTTTTTAATGTAGGCATTTATTCCAATAAATTTCCCTCTTAATACTGCTTTGCTGAATCCCATAGTTCATTGTGTTTTCATTTTAATTTATCTTGAGATATTTTTTAAATTCTCTTTTTATTTCCCATTTGATCCAGTGGTTGTTACAGAGTATGTTGTTTAATTTCTACGTATTTGTAAATTTTCCCATTTTCTTTTCCTTTTTTTTTTTAATGTAGGCATTTATTCCAATAAATTTCCCTCTTAATACTGCTTTGCTGAATCCCATAGTTCATTGTGTTTTCATTTTAATTTATCTTGAGATATTTTTTAAATTCTCTTTTTATTTCCCATTTGATCCAGTGGTTGTTACAGAGTATGTTGTTTAATTTCTACGTATTTGTAAATTTTCCCATTTTCTTTTCCTTTTTTTTTTTAATAAGAAAAGAATTTATTTGGGGTATAAATAATTGCAATTCAGAAGGCACAGATTCAGGTAACCCTGAAAGATGTTCTGGGGAAGAGAAATAATCAGGGGCTTATAAAGACAAAAAGCCACGAGGTTGTTAAAAGTTGCCTGGTGAGAATTGTGTTTGTCTCCCATGTGAGTCAGGAAATATTTGTCCTTAAGAATCACAAGTTATTTTAGGGTAGGGGTCTGAGAAGTATTTAGGCTGTTCCAAGGTATTTTAGAGTAAGGGTCCAATAAGTATCTTGAGTTTCTGGCAGATGTTTTGGATGACATCATCAGGACAGTAAGTGGTCAAAAGGTCAGATCCATCCAGGCTGAGACATATATAAGTCACACATTATTAATGCCCTCCTGGCTCCATTTTAGAGATCCTTTTAGCAACACCAATTCCATTTTTATTTTCCTTCCACAGTCCTTTTTTATCTCTGCCCCATTTTTTATTGTCCCAGCCTAGCCTTCATGGTAAGTCGTTTCAGAGGTGTCCAAAAATCAATGTAGAATCCTTTGTTCCCCTGGCATTTTTGTTATACCAGCAATGATAATCCCCTGTTTTGGGTTAATCCTATGGTTTCCATCGTTCTCATACCCATGATGGTTGATTGTACTCATTTAAAATCATGCTAACTAAATTCAACCAGGCTTAAATTAGTTAGTAATCTTTTCTTCATTATTTTCCCTAGAGTCTATTGTAAATAATTTTCACATTCCTCAAATTCCTAGTATGTCTTCTACATCAAAACCCAGAGGCTATTTCACTGAAAAGGTTTAAGTCATTAATAAGCTTGATTGACTTCCTCTCTTTTCTAATCTGAAAAGTTTACCTTATTTCCTCCTATACACTTCTTCAATTTTATCACAAAGAAATACCCTGCTCCCATTTTCAAAACTAATCCCTTCACCTGTCCTAACAACCCCATTTTCACCTGCCTCTTCTCCCTCCTTATTTATAAGGTATCTCTTGAATCTCAAGTAAATTCTTCCCTAATGGCTTGATTCCAAGCTACTTCACTGCCCTAGTTTTACTCTGTCTGAATGGTATTCCTAGGTCTCCCTCACAGGCTTTACTCAATCATTTTGATTCTTAAATGAGGGATTTCTCAGGAGATTTCTTTTGTGTTATCATCTCTCCAAATTCCCCACCTTGGTGTCTTCACATCTAGACACTCTATTTTATGTTCTTCTGCGTAAACTGCCATGGCGTTTACATTGAGCTTTGTTAAGGAAAGCAACTCTGCTACTGTCACCAAACCAGCCTGAACTAGGAGAAATGGAGAGCCTAAAGTGCCATCAACATGAGGTAGCTTCATATCTCTCAAACTGTAGGCTGGCCCCACTTTCTGCATAGCTTCAGAAAGCCTGGTTTCAGACCAATACTTTTACAACCAGAGCATAATACTTGATAAAAATCCTCAAATTCTTACTGGTTTATGGTTAACCACAGGGAAAGTCCCATCATGCAGTTAGTTGGAAAAATATTTTACAATAATTATCTAGAGAAGTTCGTTTGAAATGATAATGGCCTAGGTTAGACAATCTTGGAGTATTTTATTAAAAATTCTTGAGGCTAAGATGGTCCTTTAGCTATTCTTGCTTGAAGTTTGTTCCCAGGTGAAAATGCCTTGGGTCACTTCCCAAGAGACCTTGATTGTCCACTTGAGCTGACCAACAATGAGAAGATATCTCATTCTAAAGCTAGTTCCTCAGGAGTCTTCTCTTTCTGTGGAACAAGCCAGGTTTCTGTCCTTCCCCAGTCACCCCTGAGGTCCACTCAACTTCTCATCTTCCAGGAAGCCATTCAGAACCAAGTAAGGTTTTCTTCCTCTTTGGAGAAAATTTCTTAAAAATGGAAGAGTGTGAAGTAAAGGAATAGGGCTCTAAAAGTCAAATGAAAGAACCACAGGCCACTCTTATGGAATTAGGAATGAATATTCCATAAAAACACTAAATTATATTACAAAAATAGTGCCATGGCTCTAAGGAAAGAATAGAACTGCTTTCTACCTCTTACCTTCAGCAAGCCTGTTATGTGCCTTTAAGTTTTTCTTCCTTGTAATATTGTAGATGCAGTTAAACAACATGGTTTCTCAGATTTCCTCTAGAGCTAATATAATACATAAATTTACTCAGTAGTAAAATATTCTAATTTTATAATGCAATATATATTTTTTAAATCTATTTATTTATTTATTTATTATTTTTGGTTGCATTGGGTCTTCATTGCTCTGCATGGGCTTTGTCTAGTTGCAGCAAGTGGGGCCTACTCTTTGTTGCGCTGCGCGGGCTTCTCATTGTGGTGGCTTCTCTTGTTGTGGAGCACGGACTCTATGCAAGTGAGCTTCAGTAGTTCTGACAGGCGGACTCAGTAGTTGTGGCTCATGGGCTCTATAGCACAGTCTCAGTAGTTGTGGCGCACAGGCTTAGCTGCTCCACGGCATGTGGGATCTTCCCGGATCAGGGCTCAAACCCATGTCCCCTGCATTGGCAGGCGGATTCTTAACCACTGATCTACCAGGGAAGTCCTGCAGCTTTGATTCCATCTGTCAGGCTCTCTTCAATTCTCTGAACCCCTTGCATTATTCCAGAAAGTCCCAGTTTTGCCATGACATGGAGATTTGATTTCTCTTATGAGCAAAAATCCTGTAAGTAGGAAAATAAGCCCCAAATTCCAGCAGAGTCAACTTCACAGAGAGCAAAGGGGTTCAGAGACCACCTTTCGCAGAAAGGAGCTCCAGAGCCCGAACCGGCCGCTGTCTCTAGAAAGTTCTCCCCCCGCATCCCTCGCCGCCGGCCGGCCAATTTTCCCATTTTCTTGATGTTATTGATTTCTAGTTTCATTCTATTGTGGTAAAAAAAAATAGCTGATATGACTTAGATCTTAAATTTACTAAGACTTGTTTTGTTAACTAACATGTGATCTATCTTGGAGAATGTTCCATGTGTGCTTGCTGTTGGGTGGAAAGTTCTGTGTGTATCAGTTAGGTCCATTTTGTCTATAGTATTGTTCAAGTCAGCTGATTCTTTATTGATTTTCTTTCTGGATGTTCTATGCATTATTGAAAGTGAGACTTATTAAAATCTCCTATTATTATTGTATTTTTATCAATTTCCCCTTTCATATCTGTCAGTATTTCCTTTATGTACTTAGGTGCCCTGTTGGGTGCATATATATATTGCACCCAACAATTGCTCTGTCTTCTTGTTGAATTGACTCTTTATCATTACATGATGACATTCTTTGTCTCTAGAGACACTTTTTGAGTTAAAGTCCATTTTGTTTGATATGTTTATAGCCACTTCTGCTTTCTTTGAATTGCTGTAAGAAAGGGATATATTACATTTCTAACATCCCTTCATTTTCCAGCCTGTCCACTTCTTTCTTGTAGATAGCACATAGTCTTGGTTTTTCATCCATTCATCCACTCTATATCTTTTGACTGGGAAGCTTAATCAACTTACATTTAAAATAATTATTTATAGAAAAGGACTTCCTATTACCATTTTGTTAACTGATTTATTTGTCTTATAGTTCTCTTGTCCTTTTTTTTCTCTCCAACTGTTTTTGTGTTTTGTTGTTGCTATTATTTGTATTGATTCCTTTCTCCTTTTCTTTTGTGTAACTTCTCTAAGTATTCTCTGTGTGGATAACTTGGGGCTTATATAAAATATAGTTGTAACAGTCTATTTAAGGTGATAACAACTCCACTTACAAACAAATCTACACTTTCATCTCTCCTTCCCCATTATATGGTCATGTCACAATATACTTCTATTTATATTGTGTATCCAATAACATGATTTAGTTTTAGTTATTTTTAATACTTTTGTCTTTCAACTTTTTACTAGAATGAAAAATGATTTATCCACCACTGAAATAGTAATAGGGAATTCTTTTTTGTCTGTATATTTACCTTTACTAATGAGTTTCATAATTTCTTAAGCTCTTATGTGGCTGTTTAATATCCTTCAACTTTTGTTTAGCTGAGAAAGTATTTTTCTCCCTTTCATTTTTGAAGGATAGGTTTATCAGGTATAGTACTTATGGTTAGCAGGGTTTGTTTGTTTGCTTGTTTTTCAGCATTTTGAATATATCATGCAACTCCCTTCTAGACAGCAAGATTTCTGATGAAAAATCTGCTTATAGTCTTACAGGGCTTCCCTTGTATGTAACGTCACCTTTCTCTTGCTGTTTCAAAATTCTGTCTTTAACTTTTGACAATTTGATTATAATGTGTCTCTTTCATTTTATTTGGTGTCTTTTGTGCTTCAGGGACCTTGGTGGCTATTTCTTTCCCTAGGTTTGGGAAGTTTTCAGCTATTATTTCTTTGTATAAACTTTCTTCTCCTTTCTCTCCTCTCCTCCTGGGACTCTCATAATGAATATTCTATATGTTCTCTCTTTCTTTCTTTCTTTCTTTTTTTGCCCCTCTGATTGCCAGTGGCCTTTTAGTTTGTCAGTGCTTTCTTCTGCTTGATCTATTCTGTTCTGAAGCCCATTTAAATTTTTTTCAGTTCAGTTATTGTATTCTTCAGCTCTGTGATTTCTGCTTGGTACTTTTAAAAATTTCCTCTTTGTTGACATTCTCACTTTGTTCATGCTTTGCTCTCCTGACCTAGGTGAGGATCTTTATGACCATTATTCTGAATTCCCTGTCAGGAAAATCACAGATCTCCATTTTATTAGGGTCAGTTTCTGGAGACTTATCTTATTCTTTTATTCAGAACATATTTCCTTCTTTCTTCATTTCCCTTGACTCTCTATGTTGGTGTCTGCACATTAGATAAAACATCCACCTCTCTCTGTCTTCTTGGACTGGCCTCATAGTATAGGAAATAAACCTCACCAATCATCCTGGTCAGAGATTCTGGGTGCCTCTCAAACCTCTGTGCTTGTCCAAACTGCCATCTTTGTTCTTAGTGTCCCCCAGGAGAATAAAGTATGCCAAGTCCTCAGTGCCTCAAGAAGGCAAGAAAGCAGCCAGTAGCTCAAATAACAGCTAGAAAAGTTGGGGCGCTAGATGAGTAAACCAATTCCTTCTCTCCTTAGTGAGAATTTGGAAGCTGGAGTTTATCACTCACTAGCTCTGCAATGAACTTGGGAGAGGAACTGTGGCAAATCTCCACACCCTCATTCAGACCAACCACCCTTTTGAATGGCCTGCTTTGCTCTCTGTTGCCCCCAGGGTCTTAGCAAATGTTGGGTCATGTTAGGTCTCATAGACATGTGGGTTAGAAGCCAGTCGCTTGGGTAGCAGCTGGAAAGTGGGGGGCTTGATGTGAAGTCCACCTCCTTCTAGAGAGAAGCTGAGGACTTGATTTTATCACTGTAGCAGGCTGAGGGTAGGAGCTGCAGGAAGTGTCTGCACACCTGTTCAAACTCCCAAGAGACTAGTCATTGCCTGTCTTGTCAGCTCCCAGAGACAGGCAAGTTAGATGCCAGACCCTCAGGCAGCAGCTGGAAAAGTCAGAGCACTAGTTTGCAGTCTAACCCTTTCTAAAGAGATGCTGAGAGCTGGGTGTTATTGGAGTGAGCTGAGAGGAGGGGGAGGAGTCATGGGGAGAGCATGCAGGGACATTAAAAATTGTTGCTTTCTCTGTAGACCCTGGGGGAGAAGTACAGGCTGGGCCCCATCACCTCCCAGAGACAGGCAAGTTAGACCCTCCGGTAGCAGCTGGAAAAATCACGACACTTGTTGTGTAGTTCAACTCCTTCCAGGGAGAAGCTGGAGGCTTTTTTCACTGGAGTGAGCTAAGGGGAAAAGCCACAGGAAGTGCCCACATGCCCACTTAAGCTCTGAGAGGACTAGTTGCCTACCCCATTATCTACCAGATGCAGGCTAGTTAGAAGGCAAATCCTCAGACAGCAGCTGGAAAAGTCACTGCCAGATGTGCAGTCAAACCCTTTCCAGGGAGCAGCTGGGAGCTGAACTTTATTGCCTGCTCACTCAGCTCCTAGCCAGCTGAACTTTATTGCCTGCTCACTCAGCTCCTAGCCAAGGGGAACGAGCTGGGCAAGTGCTTGTACAAGTTCAAAACTGCCTCATAGTTCCTTGAGGTCCCAGGGAACTAGCAAATGCCAGGACCTATCAGCTTCCAGAGATGGGTGAGTTAGAAGCTAGTCCTTCAGGTAGCAGCCATAAAAATTGTGATGTTAGATGTTTGTTTGGCCCAAAGCCTTCACTCCTCAGGTTGAAGAAGGTAGTTGAGGGTTTCCTCCCATTTGCCAATTGCATGGCACATTGCTGGAGTGGGGTTTATGGTGAGAGGGTATCAGCATTTCCTACCTTTTTCAATGTGGGTATTTTCTTAGTCACCCAGTGTGTAGGAGTCTTTCTAGCTTCTGGATTTTTCTCAGAAGTACTGATACATGTGAAGCAGTTTATTGAATCTATGGGTGGAAGATCTTTTGCCTATTCAGATATTCCTTCCAATGCACACCCTGATCTCTTCAGAGCATCTTGAGACTGGATTTCTAAAGAAAACATTGTGTCCATCAGCAATTCTAATGCAGCTAGTACATATTTACTAACTATGTAGAAGATACTGTGCTGAGTGTTGTGAGGGAAGCAGAGATGAACCAAGTAAGGCCGGTGACCTCAAGAAACCGTGTAGCAAGACAGACACATTAAAAAAAACAAAGGTAGATCACATTAAGGTCGCTAAGACAAAGACTTTGAAAGTTTTAGAAAAATGTTTCTCATCTTTTTTGAGAAATCCCCAAAGAATTTATTCGGAAGAGGGGAATGTTTGAGTTGAAGCAAGAGGCAAGAGGTCTAACTTGCAACTTTTAACCACTTACTGATAGCAAGTTGCTGCAGCCCAGGTGGGCAAGGGAATGGAGCACGTCACCATCAAAACCATAGCCAGATTAAGGATCCAACTGTAGCTCTATCCCTGAGCATGTCACTGTGTGCAGGGTGATGCGTGAAAGTTTCACTTTACATTTGTTATCCCCTATAATATGGAACTTCAGAGAGCTGTAGAATGTGTACATTTAATTTAGACATCTAGAGTAGAGCTGTCCAATAGAATTTTCTGTGATGATAGAAATGTTCTTAATCTGCACTGTCCAATATCAGAGCCACTAGCCATATGTGGCTAGAAGGAGGAAATAATCTAAATTTGTTTTAATAACCAGTGTGGCTAACAGCCATCACATTGGTCAGTGCAGGTCTAGAACTTTGGGCTGTTCTTAGTGAACTAGTCACAAAATAATGTATGGCCGGCATTTATTGTATAGTTCAGAAAGTCAAATTAGTAGAATCATGGTCTTTTGGGATCATGTTGATCTACCTAGAGTGAGATAGGACTTCACTTCTGTCTCCATCATCTTTCCATAACTGACACATTAACTAACTTCATGTGATTAAACAAATATTTATTGAGCATCCATTAACATGAACAGAATAAAACCTTTCCAAGACATGTTCCAAGAACATCAAACACCTGCACTTTTCTAAAAACTTCACAACTCATTTTGAAAAACCTTTGTAAGATTCGGAAATGGGGTACTGGAAGAAAGAAACCTCCAAATAAAGCAGCTTTAAAAATTGCTTAACTAAGAGAAATCTGGGTTGGAAGTCCACAGCTGATACGACTAAATGATGATTTCAGGATACAAGTGCCTTCTTCCTTATTGTTCCACTAGGGTTGCCCTCAGGCACATGGCATTCCAGATGGGGAGGGAGAAGAGCTAGGGAAAGCAGCCCATTCTTTTAACAGGCATACATCACTATTCACATCTCTTTGGCCAGAACTTAGTTAAATGGCCCCACCTAGTTACAAGGGAATCTGGCAAGTAGTTAATCTAACTAACTCCCCCACCCCATGGTAAATATAACAAGCTGAAGTATGGGGTTCTATTGCTAAAGGAAGAAGGGGAGAAAGAATGGATATAGTCGTAGTCTTTGCCAAAAAAACCCAGAAATATTCTGGATTCCATGATAATGCAAATTGGAGATATAAAAGAGCACACCAAAAAAATCATTTTTACACATCGTTCACCACACACACACACACACACACACACACACACACACACACACACACACAAATGAAAAAATTAGAATGATTTTTTCTTTACCAATCTAAATATTTAAGTCCTTTATTTAAAGCAACAAATGTGCACTTGTACCCACTAAAAATTCATCATATCAGACACAGAATCAGAAAGTTTTACTTTAAAACATTTGACAAGTATTGTTATTGGACAATCATTTATTTAAAATAATATACTAAATACAAAAATAAATCAAGTATTGCTTCTATTTTTCAAGTGTCAAAGTCTTTGCCATAGAAAATAGAAAGAACCTTTTATAAACTAAAAATTACATTTAAGCTCCATCAAGTTTAATAACTGCACACGATTTCCTTTTATGTTTGTGCTTTACAAATTTCCAAACTACTTCTTTGCAAGGTACAGGTTCACAACAAGAATGTATGCATACAACCATATACACCCATTTTTACATAGGAATGTTTCTCATTAAATATACATATAGAGAACCTAAAACAGATAGTACTGTGGCCTAAAAGCCAACCCACTGGGCCACATGTGCCACTATAGAGCAACAGGTGTAGATGCAGAAGCATTATTTGACATTCAAATGAGTGCTCCAGTTATCAAAGACGATGACATCTGAGTAAGGGCTACTCAGTTTAATGTTTCTAGACAAGACATTAGTTCTTAATCTATATTAAATCATTAGTTCAACAGCCTTATTCATTAAAAAAAATAGAGTGAACTTCAAATATTTCACAATACATTAAGTTAAGCTGAGGATAAACATCATTGTCATATGTATACACACTTTTATTTTAAAAAGGTAAAGGAATACTTATTAATCTTAGAGCAAATACTCAAAATTAAAGATCATTCCCAAATTGGTCTGTGGTTTTACTTTATAATCACTGGGACATTCAATTCCTTATCAATCAGAGAGATAAATGCTGAATTTCTCTTCCCCGGTATATGCACTCAAGCCTCACAGCACAGACATGTGTAAATCATGGTTCAAGATGAATATTTATAATGCTTTACCACCCACAGGGTGTCAATCTCACTACACTAACCAGATGTGGAAAAGACTCTCACTTCTGATCAGTTCCTGAATTTCCATATGATTAATCACAATAATACAGAACTTTAAATTACATTAGTAATTTATTAGTATAAATACATATTGAGCATTTTAAATTCTACCAACTAGAAAAGTGCTAAATCACAAAATTTGCTTTTTCTCTATTTAGGAAAAAGAATCTAGCCTTACATCCTTATTCAGAAATTGCATGAATTTTTCAGAAATTCCAAATATAATGATTGAAAATTTATAAGCAATTGAACTGTGAAAATACTAATTTATTGAAATTGATGTTTTACAATAAATTTCATTAAAAGGGAGCTTGAAGAGCTTGTGAAATCTCAATTATAAGCAAGTAGTAAACACCAAAGGAGCAGATATCTTACATTGACCAAAATGTACCAAAATGCTATAATATTTAGAAAATTTTAATTAGCATGCTAAAATATTTTCAAAAGCTTATTTCATTTCACTAAAAGTCACAGGCAAGCAGAGACTACAATAATACAGGAAAATGAAATTCAACAATATAATTGTACCAGTAAAGAACACCAAAATCTAAGAGGTAGTCAAAACAAGTAACCCTGATAAAATATCCTGACAGATGCTCCTTAATCTCAGCGACCCAAATATAGTATGAAATTCTTATATTTTCAGTGATTAGAAAACATTTATTGGTATAGAATATAAAAACCAAGTATCTAAATGAATAATACTGTAAATGGAACAATACTCATATTTGCAAAAAAAAAAAGCTAAGAATAAAATCTAGAACAGATGTCTACAGCTTGCAGGCCAAATCTGGCCTACTGCCAGTTTCTGCAAACAAAGTTTTACTGAAATATAACTACACCCATTTAATTTACATATTGTATATGGCTCCTGATTTTATACTTACAGCTGAGTTGAGTACTTGCGATAGATCATATGGCCCACAAAACCTAAAATACTTACTTACTAAAACATTGACCATCTGTCCCTTTACAGAAAGTTTGCTGACCTGTGGTCTAGACATATGCTGATAGGTATGTAGTTCTGAATAGCACTGGAAAGATTATGTCACAACATAAGGTATTCAACCATAAGGAATGTAAGATACTAGTTACATCATAATTCAATTACTTTTCATATCTGAAATTGTCCTAACATTTTTCTTTTTTTCATTTTTGTGGTCTAACATCAATGAGTGTTTCCAAGTTATTATAAAAAGATTTAGTACTACACTGTCCAAGAAGTTTCTGCAATGATGAAAGTCTTTTATATCTGCACTGTCCAATACTGTAGCCACTAGCCACATATGGCTATTGAGCATCTGAAATGTGGCTAGTGCAACCAAAGAACTGAATTTTTAATTTTAATTAAATTGCCAATGTGACTTTTGGCTACATTATTGGACAGCACAGATTTAACTCAACTAAATTAAAATTCCAAAGTGTGACTCTTAAAAATGACCAAAAATAATAGAGTAATGCCTTTGAAAAAAGGAGCTTTGGGCAGAAATGAACTGAATGCCATAAACTCAACCCAAGACAAATTCCTTAATTAGTAAGCAAGATAAAAGTGATTCCAGGGCTTCCCTGGTGGTGCAGTGGTTGAGAGTCTGCCTGCCGATGCAGGGGACACGGGTTCGTGCACCCCGGTCCGGGAAGATCCCACATGCCGCGGAGCGGCTGGGCCCATGAGCCTGCGCTTCCGGAGCCTGTGCTCCGCAACGGGAATAAAAAAAAAAAAAAAAAGTGATTCCAAATTGTTCCTCTACTTCACTATCTCTTTTCAGTGAAGAGGCAAAACTACTAATGCATCTTTTTTTTTTAGCAGAAACCTTGATAATTTTATGCTTAAAAGTAATAATAATTAATTGTAATCTTCATTAATTATATTAAAATAGTGTGGGCATTTCACACGAAGTATATTTTTTAGCTTGCTTCCCATCAGAAAGTCATCTCTTAAAGTCAGTTCATTTCTATACCCTTAACGTTTCAACCATTCTGTACAGAAGCCTTAGTTCATAGTAGGTACATATGAGAACTGTGACCTCTTCTAAATCTGCAAAATTGCCAAGTAGTCACTTCTATGGAGAAGTCATTTTAATAGTCCAATCTTCCAAATGTTATATCTTCCATTACATGATAAAATATACCCATTCAGCAACAGAATTAGAGGACAGAGGTAATGCCTTGTGTAGGTCAAGTCAAAAAATATAACTCTTGTATAGTTCTCCACGTGCCTACCTCACAACTGTTTCTTTTCACAACTATTTTTATACCAAAACACTAAAATAGATGTATTTTTAGATTACATATTACCGATTACACATTGCAAATTAGTTACTGGTCCAACCGAAAACATTAAACTAAAATATACAAAGTCAATTTGAAATAATATAATACTCTCAAAAGACAGATGTTTGAGATTTTTGCCTTATTATATCTTCCATTTATTCACACATGCTTCCCCAGATAGCTAATTTCACATTCTGTTTTCAAAATCAGCTGGCAAGACTAATTTTATGCATTTTGATTTTAAAATAGCTGATATCCAGAATCATACACTTCTTTTCCAACCTGGTAGTTAGTTGAAAGATACAAAATATTTTAAGGGCACTTCTGTTTATGTGTTCTTTTGCAGTTTAATCAGATGTCGTAGCAGGAACTTTAACAGAGAGATTTCTTCTGGTGCTGGTGATGTGCCGCTGCTGTGCTAGGAAAGACCGGGCAGGAGCACAAGCCCCCGTGTCTCTGTAAGCACCACTGCCGCTCACGAGTCTAGATTCCATCCCTAATTTCTGGAATGCTAGACTCTGAACAAAAATAAACAAATAACATGACTATGTAGAGTTTGCAAAGTTCTTTCCACATATACAAAGTCATTTAATCCTCAAAACAATTCTATATAGCTGGTGTCTTCCTCATTGTTATAGAAAAATTAAGGGTTCAGGAGCTACACTCCACGTGATAATGCCAGTAAGAAAGGGGAAAATAAAGGCATAAATCCCTGTTTCTCTATTTTGACCCATTAAATTTGAAATTGTTAAAAACAGTAGCTTAAAATAATGCTCCAGAATTAAGCTTAATTATAACAATAGAAAAAAGTCCCAAGGCAAACTTTTGTTTGGGGCCATTACTCCAGCCATTATGAGCAGACACAGCACAAGAGAAAAGCTTAGGATCAATGGTTCTTGAAGTGTGGTCCCTGGATTAACGTTTGCACAACTGGGAATTTAAAAGTGCAAATTATACCTGTGGATTCTACCCAGACCTACTGAATAAAAAGCTCTGCAGGTAAGTCCAATAGTTTGTGTTTTAACAAGTCTTCTGTTGAATGCTAAAGTTTGAGAATCACAGAATAGTTCAAATTTACTATGGTCTAGCTATATATCAGTACATGACAAATTACTGTAGTTGTGGCTACTGGGTTTCTTACTAAGGGAAGAAGTCACTACTCCTCTCTCACTAGATCACATAAAGCGATTTTACTGAACTTAGCTTCACTGGTAACTAGTACAATAGACAACAATATTGTAAATGCTCAAAAAATATGGGTTGAAAAATGATTAAATAATGTATTATTTGGCTCTAATATCTTTGATGATTTATGTATCAAGAGGCCACAGAACAACAAGGAAAATAATACATTGTCCCTAATCTTAACCAGGATGGCTAACTCATGAAGGAAGGTTCTGGGGACACCTCACACAATCTCCTTCAAGGTCTTGCTAAATTAAGCCAGATTTCACCAAATAGAGAAGGGAGAGAGAAAACACAGACAAAAAGTATGATGACATGAAAGAAAAAGGCATGTTTGAGGATGGAGAACCAGTTCTTCATGGTGAAGCACAGGCTTCACATGTGGAGAGTCTATAAACTGATATTCTCTCATACTAAATAAATGGCAGCTAAGGTAGATAATGGCTGTGTTATTATCTATGCTAGCTGATTAGAATACTCAAAAGAACCATATACATCAGGAAATGCTACTCTTGAAAACATCCCACCATACTAAGGATGACAAAATAAAATATACCAAATAATTTTATACTATTTTCTCTGTTAGGACAGATAGACAATTCTTAAAGAGCAGTCTCTGGATAAAAAAAAGAAAATACAACAAAGGATACACTGAGAGGCTTTAGGGATGTTAAAATACATGCTGAGTACTAGAAGCAATTAATTTTGTATTATACAGATATTCGTATTTCTACAGAAACACTTTATGAAGCACAAATTAAATGTTTTAGCTCAAATAAGGTGATCTTAAAAATGTTTAAGAACTGTATGAGTGCTTCATGTGCATTAACTTAAAGGTTGGTGAGTCATGAAATCAATTTAGTGGTTTTCAAAGTCAAAATCAACTAAAAATATTAAAATATAAAGTAAATTTGGATTATGATCAACATTTAAAAAAAAGAGAGAATATAATAGAAAACACCTGAGTGCAACACACACAGTCAAGGTAACTTTGTTCAGTTATACATAAACATGAACACATACTAATTTGTAGTATAAAGTATATTTCCTTCTGTGGTTCATGGTCAAATTGTTTGATAAACACTGTTCTAAACAACGACTCACTGGCTAAATTTCAACTCACCTTATTATACCAGGCAGAAACAATGAGTTTTTCTTCATAATCACGGAATTTTGCTACTTTACATTCACTCTGGAAAAAGATATGAGGACTATTAAAATCCCAGAAACAAACCCAAATTACTGAAAATGGAATATTTTTTTCACTATGCCCATGATCAAGAGAATGTGAAGAGTGCACTGTGAGCCACAGAAAGTATACAAATTGTAAAGCTGAATCATGGGAAATGCATGCCCAGCACCTTTAGGAAAGAATAAGATTGTGACTAATAAATCTTTATTTTAGGAATTGTACTGGTAGAACAGATATTAAACAATAACAAACAAGAAACGAGTGATTCTTATGCTACTGTCCCCTATATCTAGAGAAAAAAGTAACAACTGGCTTAGGTGACAAAACAAAGCTGCACCTGCGGAGAGTCGAAACTAAGGAGAAAAAGGATGTAAGGAAAAATACCCCAGAAAATCCTTTAAAATTTCCTGTAAAGCTTAGCAAGAATTGTTCTGTCTCAGTCCTTGGTGACTGTATGCTACACTGCCCAGGGCCCTATCTGCGTGCCACCCTAGAGACTGACGTTCATTTCTTAATTACTCTAATACAGCTGATTTTGTACATGTTGTGGAGCGCCAGATATAGCTGGCATCTAAAACATATGAATGTTCCTACAGCAAGATGCTCATGGTGCGAAAAGCATACAGGAAACAAAGGAGGTAAGATGCCCATCTTCTCGCTCACATCCACTCCAGACAGACTGCCCGAGAAGGATGCAGACAGAATAACCTCTGCTATAAACATTAGTTTTCTCCTTTTTACTGTTTGCAGTGTGTGTACAGATAACTACACATAAATCAAAGGCCCATATGCTGTGGCTTAACTGAATATTTTCCTCACAGCCCTATATTAGAGGCACCATTTTGTCATCACACTTGTAAAGGAGCTACATTTCAAGTATCAACACTGGTGCACATTCTCATTGGCTTTCACTGGGAAGTGACTATTCAAAGCAACTTAGAGTTCACAGATTATTCAGTTCAAGTCCCATTATTTTACAGATGAGGAGACTGAGGACCAGACAGGAGTGACAACTTTAAGACAAGTTAACAGTAAAGCTGTAACCTTGGCTTCTGATTGATGTGATATTTAATGCCATGGGGGTACAGAGATATGATACAGCCTCTGCCCTCAAGACACTCTGACACATGCCATAAAGAAAAATGCTATTGTGGGATGAATTCATGAGTTCAAAGTACATGGAGTCACTATAAAGAGACAACTCACTTTGCCTAAGATATACAAGGAGAGCTTTATAAATGGGAGATACTGGAGCTGGATCCTGAAGAATGAATAGTATTTCTTCAGAGAGACACTTGTATCCAGTGATTTTTTACAACACTTGACATGGCCTGGACAAGCACTTGCAGCAAGTGCACCACAGGCTGGTGTGTACTCTGTATATTAAGGCCTTTAAAGCTTTAAATAAATTATTTCCACCACAGTCTCTATCTACTGGCTCAGAAATAATATGAGTAAATGAATATAGTGTATTTCCCTGAAATAATATGAAGAAAATTGTAAATGAATATAGTGTATTTCCCTGAAACATAACCTTCCTAGTTGATTTATTGGGAGAAGAAAAGTAAAAGAAGAATCTGGTTAACTGAGTGTAGTACCTTTTTAAAAAGGTGAGCTTTGTGTGTGTTTTTTTTTAAATGAACTCTCATCCACATAATGTTAAAAGGAGCATGATGGCAGGACTCTACTAGAAAGAAGGGCTATCTATATGATCGGCTGATACAGAGGGAGAGACATACAATGGAGCAAGATACATAAACTTGTAGAGGCCCATCTTGTGGGCTTGTGAGATGCTTTGTAATAAGCATACTGAGTGCTAAAACATGACACTCCTAAATTCTAAATTCTTGTGAAATTTGATCATTAATGGCAAATACTGACAGCAGTTAATTATATATTGACAGAATAATTAAGAGGAGATATATGAATATGGAAGTTTTACCTCCAGAATTTCAATTCTTCTCTCTTTCTCTGCCAACTGCTTTCTAAGTAGCATTATTTCAGCTGATGCTGGATTTAACTTGGGGTCTAAAGTTTTTATTACCTGTTTAAAGGAAAAAAACAAATCTCTTACATTCACTTTATCTCGTCAAATACTGAAATAAGAACACAGTGTGTAAAATCTGTGTAAAGTGGAACATTATCCAGAAGGTGATCCAGGAGCTAACTATAACTTGTTTCACATTCTAATTTGAGTAACAAAAATAACATTCTACAGACTAGAAATGGTATAAAAATTCAGTACAAAAATGGGAAGATACCCATTCCCAAATCAAATATCCTTCTCCAGGCTCAGTACTCAGAAAGAGTTACTTAGCCTTATAAGCTTTGAGCACTGAGGTCTTGAAATAACCCTTTTCTACCTTTAAATTGAATCAGATAAATTAAAACATTTTTTAAAATTAATTAAAATGAATTCAATAGTTATATGGGAACTTGCTAGCTGTACAAAGTAGGAGTAACTAACACACAAAAAAATTCTTAGCAACAATCTTTTACTACCATTATCTAGTTAGATGTAATTCAATATATAAGATAAATAGACATTGATGATTTTGTCTGCAAATTCTAGAGTATTCAATCATATCCATGTAAATTACCAAATGTGAGCAAAAACAAAATTTGATCAGAATGTCGTTCAGAGACTGAACTAAACTATGTAGTCAGCAGTATGGTAGCAAATCAACTCAGAAATATTAGGTATAAATTACAAGCAAAACAAGTTTCCAATAATAAGGTCATCTGTATCACCTAATTACAAATCTATCTTAAAAGATTTAAAATTTAATGACAAGAAAATTTCATCTATGTTTATAGAGGTAAAGAAAAAAGACTAGAAAGTAATATCCCTAAACATTACTGTGGTTCATTCAAAACGATTCACTGCTAAACGTGGCAGGCACTGTGGCAGATGGGGCTGCAGCAGTTTGCCAGAGTCAGGGCAACTGACTCTTATGAAGTACCTCCCCTTATGAAGTACCTCCCCTTATGAAGTACACATTGTAAAAGCAGACACATTAGTTTTTAAATCATAATTACAAAGAACACAAAAATTGGTTGCCTCTAAGTGATAGAAAGTATGGTTGTGACTTTTCTATATTTTCTGAGCTTTCTATCATGTACATATGTTACTATTTTAACCTCTCCCCTGAAATAGTTTAAGGGTAAAAAATGAAATCATGTTTACCGAAAAAGCAACTATTTTTTAAATGATAATATTTGATGATGGTAAGAATACAGTATTCATTGTCATTGCTTTGTCCAACTAGCTATAATACTTTTAGAATATCATGTAGAAATACATTTTAAGCATCTTAAAAATGTTCTTATCCTTTGACCCAATAACTTTGTTTGATGCATTAACCTAGGAACAAGGTTAACATAATAAACCAAAATAAGGGGAAACTTTCTGTATAAATATGTTTCCCGTAGCCTTATTTCTAGGAGCGAAAAAGACATGGAAACAAACTATTTCCAACAATAGGATGTTGACTAAGTAAACAATGATATATCTACTCAACTGAAAGATTATGTAGCTAACTCTTTAATTTTGCAGTCTGCTCCATACACAAGTGTATTGTTTGCTGCTGTATTCCCAGTGCTTACCATAACAGGTGCTCGATAAATATGAAGCTATATGTATATAACATGAGGACATTAAGTTTAAAAATACAAATCGCACGATCCAAATCATACGTGAGACGATCATACAAATTGGGTGTGTGGGTGTGTTACGGTAAACAATCACGGAAATAATAGGCACTGAAAAAAACGCACTGTTAACAGCAGTTGTCTCTGGGAACCTTTCAATAAATTTTCTACTGAAAGCATTTACACATTTGTAACAGAGACACTGAAGTGTGGCAGACTGCCTGGATGTTTAGTAAGTCGGCCTCCTGAAGTTGGGTGCAGCCACCTGCCTGAGTTCTGCCCAATGAAGTGCGAGGTAAGAGATTTACGCCTGATCCATTACATATGTCCTATACGATCTTGGCTTGTCTTCCCTCCTCTGTAGCTGGACAATGTCGAGTGAATCTGAGAACCCCTTAGTGAAGAAGGCTGACCCTTCGTCAGCTGGGGGCTCTGAATGACTGCATAGAGTACGGCCCCTCCCACACTGACGACTGAACTTCGTGTGATCAAGAAGGGAACTTCTGGGCTTCCCTGGTGGCACAGTGGTTGAGAGTCTGCGTGCCGATGCAGGGGACATGGGTTCGTGCCCCGGTCCGGGAAGATCCCACATGGCGCACAGTGGCTGGGCCCGTGAGCCATGGCCGCTGAGCCTGTGCTCCGTCCACAACGGGAGAGGCCACAGCAGTGAGAGGCCCACGTGCCGCAAAAAAAAAAAAAAGAAAGAAAGAAGGGAACTTCTATCTTGCTAAGCCTTGAGATACTATTTACACCTTAATAAATAAAAAACTTAAACATAACAAGGGAAGACATGTTAGCAGTATTCTAAGGCTCTGTCATAAAATTCTCTTCTTTTATTCAGTAACTAGAAAAGGGCACATTAACATTCTTTGAGAATACTTACAGTTAATTAGGAAAATATATTCATGGAAATAAAAGATTTTATGAGAACAGTACTTACAGATATTTAAGAAAAAGTATGAAATAAGGAAAAGAATAATTAGTCTGGTGAACATTTAGACATTAACTGTCTAATACAGACTTAATGCTAAAATAATTTAAACAAGTTTGGTGAACATTTAGAATATTAACTGTCTAATACAGACTTAATGCTAAAACAATTTAAACAAGTTTGCAAAGCTCAATTTTCACAAAGGCAAATGTTCACTGTAAGAGCTAAAGATTACATACCTTACAGTAGTCATTTTCTCTATATGAGGTCACTACAATCAATATTTAACTGTCCCTATGAAGCCATGCGTAGTATTTTCTGATGCTGATGAGTGAGAGGGAAAGAACATGAGGACTGAGGTGGAGATGCACTAAGAACCTGACTGGCAAGGCAGGGTGGTGGGGAGCAAAGGGATGTGACATAGATCCAAGAAGAGGTGGGATAGGCCCAATTAGAACCCAATTCACAAAGACTAAAACCCTGAAAGATAAGCCACTCACATTTCTTGCTTTCTCTAAGTACATTTTGTATCTTTCCTCCATTGCTTTCATATCTTCATCTTTCTTCTGAAGAGCAGCTTCAAGTTCGTTGATCTTTTGTACTGTTATTGAAAAGAAAATGAAACAAGCAATTTAAAGTACTCCCTCCTCACAAAAAAAAATTATATTTTCTAAAGACTGATAATGAGAACTTAGAAGAGAAACATTTTATTTCTTCTTTGTAGTCAATTCTTATCTAAAACTTTTGAACTACACCCAATACATCCCTGATCATTTTGTATTATTTTTTCTTAAAAAATATCTCTAATCTGCTTTACTGAGTTATTTTTCTCCCTTCTATCAAGTATTTCATTGAGCAAATACACCTTACAATGTAAGCACAAAATAAAGCATTCTTTCTACATGTTTGAAGTTCATTTTAATCTGATTATAAATTATTTTATTTACACTTCCATAGTATTAATTTTATTATATTTTACAATGTTTGATACTCCTATATATCAGGTCATTTTATTAGATTTACCTTTTTTTTGCTTTAGGATATGATCATTTATTAATTACTTAAATCACTAAAAATTATTATGATTCTTATTTGCAATGTACGTATCTGCATTGCCTGAAGACTTATATACACAGTTCTTGCATCCTTCAACTAAAAAAGTCAAGTCTTTACATAAAGTCTGATCCAGATTTTTACAAATACCTACCATTCTGGTTTACATCTGGCTGGAGGTCTTCAATGAGCTCTTGTTTCTTCTGTAATTCTTCATGGACCTCCGTTAGTTTTTCCCTACGTAGTGGAAAGAGCATGGAGCTTTGGAGCCAAACAGACCTAAGAATGAAAACTGGTTTCTGCCACATAACATTTGTGGACTGTGGGAAAGTCACTTTCTGATCCTCAGTTTCTTCATCTGTGAAATGGGAATAATACCTGCCAAATATTCTAGGGGTTGGTTATGAGGATGTAAACTGCCTAACACATGGTGGGTGCCAAAAATTTTACAGTTTTCCCCTGGCCACCCTTGCTTCCTAAGAAAGTTAAATATTTTATAGGTTAAACAGCCCACACTTCCACATAATCTAGTTCTGACAGTTGTCTGCTTTATAAGCTCTTCAAACGACACTAGCGATAAAAAAATGTAGGAGTTTGGGATCATGAGCAGGTAGGCTGACCCTTTTACCATCTTCTTCTTTTCACTTTTGGTAGCAGTGGTGAACACTGAATTGGCATCAGCGTTTTTACTTTTAATAAACAAAATCAGAAAAGGATATTAATAACTTCAGAATCTTTTAAAACCCTTCCCCTCTCATATTTGAAATGAGTATCAGTTTTACTTACATATGAGCTTCCAACTTCTGCTTTAGTTTGCTGGACTATAAAAATTAGAAAAAGTTGCTGTAAGATAACTATTGTGCCAAAGGTAAGTTTTCCAGACATTGAAATCTCTTTACCTCCTTTTGAAGGGATACTATATAAAATTATAAATGTTTTAAAAATTTGTATTTCTAATATACTTTTAAAAACAGAAAATTTTAGGTATATTCTTACTTCAAAGAAGAAAGAGAAAGAAAATAGGAAATTAAATTAGGAAGAGTAAGTATAATAGCAGAAAGAAAAATACTTCATATTTTTGAATACAATGAAAATAAAATTTGAACTCAAAGGAAAATAGCAAATGCAAGCTGAATGTGATATATTGAGGAGTATCAAACATTTAAACTCCTAAAGAATCATCCATCTAAAACACAAATTTTAGGATTTTAGACCTTCACTAAAGAATAGACTTAATGAACAAAAATTATCTCTATAATAAATCTTTATCATTATAAATGCAAGCACTTTCAATATTAACATCAAAATGAAGCAATTGGATTTTGTTAAAAAATAAAATTTAAAACACAAAATTTCCTCTTTAAAAGAACTTAGGAATTTAGGAATTAGACTGTAAAAAGGAATTTAGATTGCAATACTAGTTCTGTATCATCTACCAAATAGTTTGAAGAGTTTAAAATATATAATCTAAAATGTAATTTGGACACCAATAAATTTTTTTAAAAAGATAAATTTAAAATCCTTAAAACACTGCAATCCAAAATGTACTACCCCAAAATGATCCCATTTAAAAATATATTTTAATGTGGCTTAAAAAAATTTGTATTAGAGAGGTTACAATACTGTATATATGCACATATGAGATGCTGCCATGCATGAGATGATTTCTATTTTCCAAGCCCCCAGGGAAAAAAGAGAAAATCATATAAAGCGTATAAAAGACAGAAAGAAAACTCAACCCTTTCAATCTTCCTTTTCATCTCTTTATTTACTCTCCCTCATCAATACAAGTATAGTTACCTAACATTCTATCCAATCAATATCTAACACACATCTAGCCCTATCTTTTTTTTTTGGAACAGAAAAAGTTTTATGGAAGGGCCAAGCAAGAAGAATGGGCAGCTTATGCTCAAAAAGCCTAAACTCCCTGATGGTTTTCAGGGAAGAGTTTTTATAGGCAGAATTTTGAGGGAGGGCTGCAGGGTGCATGACCTTTCTCTGATTGGTTGGTGGTGAGGTAACAGGGCAGTGCTCTAGAAATCATGTGCTCAGCCTGAAGTCACCATCCTCCACCTGGGTGGGGATCTTAGTTCCTGTAGAAGAACTCCGAGATATATTGTTATGTATATCCTTTGAGGAGGAACCAGGACCATGCTTCAACTGCACTGTTGTTTCTTGACCGCTCCTCCTCTGTTTCTGCATTCCCTCCCTTCCCTAATTGGTAACTGTTTGAATCTGCCCTTTAGAACTCAGGTAAGGTCTAGGAGGCCAAAGCCTTTTTCCTTAAAACATGAAATGGGAGACAGAGAAAGACTTTTGTACCTGGGAGGGCCCTACAGCGTCCCGCTCAGTTTCAAGCATGCTTATTGGGATCATTGTTTCTAAGCCTTTTCCATGAGCAGAGCTAGGAAATATGCACACACACACATACACAATGCACATACACAACATACTTTTTTGTATGTATGTTATAGTCAACAAAAAGGGCTTTTTGTTGAAATGAACATTTTGTCCTTCATTTTGCTTCCTAGACTCCCAATAGCATAGCCCACTGAGGAGCTATTGGCACAAAGCCTATTTAGTATTTTGAAGTCTTTGTGGAGAAAGAAAGCAGTTCTTCAGTTTGAGTTTATAGATCCAACTCCCATTTCAATGTTGTTCATTTTCTCTCTCATATATTAGTTCAAAAAAATCTCTGCTCATCCATACTACTTTACAAAGTCTATTTATATTTTCCAAATGCCAAACTTTCATCAAATAATTCTCTTGGGGGACTGTTTGAGATGCAAGCTGTTGCAGAAAAGAAGAGGAAAGAATGGTCTGTGGGCCAGCCCACCTGTGCTTTGCTCTCATTCTGTAAGTTTGCTAGTTGCAAGTCCAGACTGAGAATGAGCTACACAGGTTGCTAACACAACATAAACACACCTTCTTACAAGGGATATTAACAAGAATATGGCCCTGAGTCCTAATTTTAGCTTAAATGCTAGGCTATAAAAGAAGTACAAGGGACACTAGATTAAGGAAGGATTTAGTCTATACTGAAAAGCATGAAAATAGGATGGCAAGTGCAAAAGGATCAAGGGCAGATATTCAGTTTCTGTCACACTTCCCAATGGAAACAGAGGAAAATATTTGCTGTAATACTTGTGTGGTCCTGAAGACAGGTCCAATGTGTCAAGTATGACATCAGTCCTATCTTTTTGTTGTTGTTTTAGTTAAATACATTCCTCCCTCAATTATTACTTCTTCACCTCTCTGTATATAGAGATTGAACTAAATAAACATCGCCAGGTCTATTCAGATTTAGGCTGTTTGATCTTTTTTAAGTCCTCTTACCTCTGCCCTCACAATTATTTGCCATCAAAAACCATGAGAAATGGCAAGGCCATGAGTCTGTATGAATCAACGAGGGAAGAAATAAGGGGTGATGTACTTCAAGACTGCTTTAAGGTTTCTGTCCTTTGGAGGTTGATGTGACCTACTTCTCGAATGTTCTTTTGGTAGAAATCACTTTCTCATTCTCTCTTTTCCTCTATTCTGACTGCAGATTACTCTCACTAGGGTTTTCTCAGGCCAGTCCTGTTGGGATCCCAGCAAAACTGTGAAGGCCTCAATTGTAGCATGCTCCCAATCAGGAATTACCATGAACTTAAGGGTAGCTGTTGAAGTAGGACAGATAGAAATCACCTTCCAATCCATATGATCAATTTATAGGCTCCAAGTTGGCAAAATCACTGCATCTGTTATGCATATATATACGATATTTAAGGGCACCCCCAATGATAAGGGTAGCACTTTCAAATACAAGATTAATTTGGATATCAGGATCTATTACAGAGAGTCCATACACAACAGAATTATCATAACTTTTAAGTTACTTACACTTTCTCCTTCAGACTTGGAGCCTTGTTCTTGCAAAGACTTCTGGAGGTCCTCAATCTGCTGCTGCAATTCTCGAATTTGTTCTTTGCTCAGCCTATTAAAAGATGAATCACACGTGTTTATTTGTACTGAAAGTCAAAGTAGTTAAGGATCTATAAAGGTGCATTTATACAATTTAACTCATAAAGTATACATTTAATAGCAATAACCAAAGCTGGACAATTATCTGTGGCTAGGTATAATATATGGTATAGTAGCCTACTTTCAAGGAAATATTCTTTAAAAAAAGACATTTTTATCCTGAAAGCATATATGCCCACATTTAAAAATTTAAGGTTCTTAATGAGTCAGCGGCAAAGCATAACGTTTCTGCACTCTACTCACTGGTATAAAAATCAGAAAACTAGCTCAGTTTTCCTCCAGTTGTATTTTTAATGAATGGAAATTAGGTTTCCATTTCTTGTTTCAGATTTCACAGGGTGTTGGGAGAAGAGGAAGGCCACCATTTTCCAACCATTTCTTCGTGACTCTTATTTCAACTAAAGAGATTGGCACTAGCAACTACTGCAGCTTTTTAACTTGGCAAAATCTCATTAAAGATGGATGGGATGGGGGTGGGGTGGAAGGGAGGTCTAAGAGGGAGGGGATGTATGTATACGTATAGCTGATTCACTCTGCTGTACAGCAGAAACTAACACAACGCTGTAAAGCAATGATACTCCAGTCAAAAAAACAAAAAAACAAAAAACCCTGCTTAATCATTACTGCCACTGAAGTTACCAGCAAGAGAGACAGAGTTACTATCTGTCTGACTTTCTCTCTTCATATATATATGACACAACACACCTGCCCATCATGACACTCCATTTTTCCAATATTACAGTTATCACATAATAATTATCTATTCACATGTCTATCTTCCTATATTAACAGCTGAAACTTAGGATCTCCAGTGCTGATATTGAACCATATAAAACAGCAATATTTAATGGTCTCTTCAGAAAGCTAAAACGTTCTTTTTCTTTTAACTGCAGTTGATGTAATCGTATACATACAGGTTGAGAGACAAGGTTTAAGTGTCTTTAAAATTCCTGGTGGTCTCTAAGATCCAATAAAGGTAGGTCAGATAAATCCAAATACCTTGTCGGTATGCTATTATAAGAGGCAGGTTAGCAAAGTGGTTAAAGAGCACAGACTCTGAAGTCAGATTGACAGAGGGTTCAAACGCAGGATCCAGAACTTACTAGCTGTGTAACTCTGGGCAAGTTACACCTTGCACCTCAACTTCCTTGTCCATAAAGAGAGAGATAATTATAGTTACTACTTCATAGAGTTATTGTGAGAATTTACTGAGCTAATATAAAAAAGTGCTTAGAAAAGTGCCTGGCACTAGTAAGCACCATATAAACGTTATTTTTTTAAAACATTATAATTTTTGAACACCTCATTGATATCAGATAAGTACACCATTTGCTTTAAACACATTATCTGTAATCTTCATAAGAACCTGCAAATAGGTGTCATCTCCAATTTATAGCTGAGGACACTAAGTGTGAATTTAAGTAACTTGCCCAGTTTAAGTAGAGGTGGAATTCAAATTTGACTCCACAAGCTATGTACCATCTGTGTACAAGACTCCAGCTGAAAACCAGATTGTCATTTATTCATCGGTTAATTTTTTGTCATTTGTGAAGACATCTAAATGAAATTCAAGAATAAGCAACTTGCTTTAACAAAGTCTGCTAAAAATAATGGGTAGTGAGAGATGAAAAAACAAAAATCGAAACTTGTGCAAATCCTAATTATTTGAACTACAATGATATCTTCCACTTCTGCGAATCAAGATTCTGTGGTTAGGTAATTAAATCGCTATGACTATCAATTATGAAGGAGTGTGTCAGTCACCTCTGCTCAGTTTCCAATTCATTCATCTTGCGGTGCTTCTGTTCCAGCTGTTCCTGAAGTTCTTCAATACGTTCATTCTCAGTACCTTCCTGCTGTAACCGAAGCATCTTATTTTCATGTTGCAGTCGAATAAACACCTCCCTGATGTTAAAAAGCAATTAAAAACAATTTTTTAAAGTATAAGAGTTTTTTAAATTCTTTGCTTTTTAAAAAAGAAAATTCCTGTCCACTCGCTAGCTGTCATTTTGAAACGTTACCAAAGCTTCTGAAAGTTCTTAAGAAAAAACTGTGCATTGTAGGACTATGTCTCAAAAAAACAAATGGTAAGTTTTTAAAGGTACGGGTAAAGATTATATGTCAATAAATGTTTATTATGTAAATCCCTAAGAGATGATATGAATTATTTTACTTTGATAATTTAGAAACTATTCACACTAAAGGTAATATATAGCACATCCTTAGAAAACATATAAATAAAAAGCAGTAGATTTAAGAAACTACAGTTTGCTTTAAATTTTTAAGTATACTTTTATGATAATGACAGTCATGAGTGTCTCTAGACTTTTTATTTTTAGAAAAAAATTTTATTAAAGGTTTACATACATGTTCTTAAAAATGCAAATGATAGGAATGGTATTAAATTAAAAAGTAATGCTTCCTACCTGCTGCCCTCCTAAATTCCATTCCCCAAGAGCAACTAATTTCAATGAATCACAATATTTGTTCTTCTGAATGCCAGCACCATCACTTTAAAAAATGGCTATTTTTAAATGATTAATATCACTGGATATTACTAACTAAAAAGTGCAAGTTAGTTTCTAGCCCAGCATGTAAGGAGCTCTATCTTAACAGCAAAAACCTGAACAAATTGAAAATCAACAACTTGATAAACATTATGCAAAGTGAAAGAAGTCACTCACAAAAGGACGCATATTGTATGATTCCATGTATATGAAATGTCCACAATAAGCAAATCCATAGAGACAGAGTAGATTACTGGTTGCCTGGAGCTGGCGATGGAGGGGAGGCAGGAATGGGGAATGACTGCTAATAGGTACAGGGAATCTTTTGTGGAGGATGAAAATGTTCTAAAACTAGACAGTGATGATGGTTATACAACTCTGTGATTACACTAAAAACCACTGAACTGTATATGTGTAAACGGGTGAATTATATCTCAATAAAGCTGTTTAAATAAAGAGTAGAATTAGAAGTAATTAACAAATAAAACTGTTGTCACAAAAAAGGAAAAGAAAACTTTATACCAGATTAGTCAAATGCCTAGAAGTAAACATAGTGGTAAAATACCAAAATAAAAGTTAGGTCAAGAGGAACCGCTAAAATTTGTATTTTATTTAACTCCAGCTTAATCCTCCTGCAATTGACAGCTCCTCTCCTATTTTTTTCACCAGTGTGGATCTGAATGCCAAGTATTAAAAAGGTTTTCCATAGTGTTTAAAAGAGGAAATTCCTGTCCACTCAATAGCTGTCATTTTAAAGTATTACCAAAGAGACTAAGGATAAAAAAATAAGTTAAACACAATAAAGGCTGTATTATAAAATCTAGAATATGTTATTCAGCTAGTAAGTGAAATTTTATTTCTGGTAAATTTTTAAGCTTCCATAGTAGCAATAACAATCTGATTTAGAAAGCATAAGCATGAGACAAAGTAATTTTCAAGCCCTATGACTCATAAAATGGAAAATGTTAAAGGCTTAGAAATTTACAAAAGGAAGAAGAAATCACTTTTCTAATATTAAGTATGGGTTATCAATTAATAAAAACAAGTTTACCTATACTCCACTGGCATAATCTCAGCAGCAAGATTCTCATAGCTTTTTGTAGCAGATGCATCTAAACAACATCAGCAACAAAAAAATAGATTAACATTTCAGTATATCTACCATTACAAAAATCTTTTCTAAATGCAACAAAATTCACCTGTTTGGTTTAGGTGATCCTGTTGTACTTGTGAACATCGAAGCTCTTCATTTGTTTCTTTCAGAGTATCAAGCTGTTCTATTAGTCTCTAAAAAAAGAATTGTTTATATAAGTAAAATATTTAATTCTGCCCACAGGCAATTTAATTTATGCTTAGAATAATTTATCTTAATTTAATTTGATAATTGTTCCTTAATTAAAAATGACAATGTTTTAGTTTTAGTGCTAAGGGGTAATTTCTCTTGTATAAATCACATAAATAATAGACTTTATACAACACAAAGCTTGTGATTTTCCCCATTAGATAGTTTATCTTTGAACCAAATGAATGTAATTATGCAACAGAGCACAAATATGCAACTGTAGAGTAATAAAAGTACATGGACTTTGGAGGCAAATAGATCGTGCCCTGAATTCAGTTTCACTATTTCCAGCTATACTATCTAAGGCAAGTTATTGATTTTTTGGCTTGAGATCTTTATCATCAAAATGAGAATACTGATTCATAAGCCCCTGCAAAGGTGTTCTGAGTAGCGAATGAGATAAAGTTTGTCTAATATCTAGACTATAGTCTGGTGTGTAAGAGATGCTGGAGACTTGTTATTTCCTTCTATTACTCTAAGTAGCATACTGGAAGTATGAATTTGTGGAAAAACATTATTTCCTAGGGATAGCATGCTAGGACTTCATATCATTGGCTATTTTATTTTACAGCTGACAGCCAATGACAAATTTCTACACTCTGTACAAAAGACTCATGTTTAAATGATTTTCCCGGAACTTGAAAAGTACTTTAACATAAAATCATATTCTAAATGTTATATTTCAAATCAGTAAACAAAACTCTACTTAGTCCATTATGTGGTTCAAATCAACCTAACAGTAAATTGGTTACGGTCCAAGGGTCCTGACTCCAAGGGTCCTTAGGCCAGAGTGCACAGATGCCGTAGGAATCTCTGAACATGAACACTATAAACTATAACTACAGTCAGGCATGAGGACCCCTATAAATCTGTTCCTTCATAAATGCAATGCAAACACTAGCTAATTTGTCAAAATCAACTTTTCCAGAACTCTGAAAATTAACCAAGGGTCGGCCATGATCTGAGGAGCACTTGTTAAAGAAACTCTGCTAAATCTCAGAACAGGGAGCTTTTTGTTCTTTTAACTATTCTTACTACTATCACCCTCTCCCCAACTCTGGAGTAGCCTTTAAAACCAGCAGATTTTCAATCTTTGTAGCTTTGTTCCTGTTTTTTGTTTTGGCCGCACCACACGGCTTAGTTCCCCAACTAGGGACTGAACTCAGGCCCACGGCAGCGAAAGTACTGAGTCTTAACCACTGTACCACCAGGGAATTCCCTCTCAATTTCTATGGCTTTGAAAAACAGCAGCTTAGCCACCACCAGAATGGGCAGACTGGATATGAAACTCCTCCTAAAATAGCCCCATGCTTAGAGAACTGTCACTATCTGGTCTGTCTAGAAGCACCCTGGAGAAGCCCCAGTCATACTTTTCATTGATTGATTTGTCAAAAACAATCATCAGCAATTGTTTTCACTATAGCTGCTGGAGGCTGTGATGCCAGTTAGGGCAAACAAGAGCCTTGCCAAAACCTTACAAGGAGGAGCTGAGAAACAAGAAATCCACAGAGGACTTAGAAAAGTTCTGACATATCCCTGGAGATCCAGGAGGCCAGCTATATATAGAGTTGTGTGCATGCCCAGAAAAGACCTGAGAGGGCCCCAATGTCTCAGCTCTGGATAAACTTGAGGCCCTGTGCAAACAGGAAGTAAAGGCAAAGGCAGAGTTTTAAATTGCCTAAGAATTGAAGACGTTTTCCAAAATATACACTGAGTCCTTTGGCAAAGGTTGGGAGAGTTATTGGCTCAAGGCATCTATGGAAATATCTGACTAATCATCAACTGATCTCAATGGTAACTGAGCAAGAGAATTCAGTGGTTGAACATTACAAAGAAAGAAGATTTTATAGAATTAGTCCAAAAGAGTCACTAAAAAAACCAGCAATAATAACAAACTCTGAGGCTGAAGGAAAATCTGGATTTCCAGAGTTGAAATATTATATTATTTTAAAGGTCATATTTTCAAAAAAAGTATGAAACATGCAAAGAAACAGGACAGTCCCAATGCAGGAAAAAAAAAGACAAACAGTTAACAGAAAAAGTCAATGAGATGACCCTAGTGGGTGGACACACTAGGTAAAGACTTCAAGTGAGCTAAAACCTAAAAAGCAGGAAAAATTTTTCAGCTCATTCTATGTGGTATCATCTTGATACCAAAACCAGACAATGACATCAAAAGAGAACTACCAACCAATATCTCTTATAATATAGATGGGGAAACACTCAACAAAATACTAGCAAATTGAATCTAGCAATATGTAAAAAGGATTATACCCTATGACCAAGTGGAATTTACCTCAAGGATGCAAACTGATTTAATATCAAAAATCAGTGTAATATACCACATTAATACAATAAAAGACAAAAACCACACATCATCTCACTGACCCAGAAAAAGCAGATGACAAAATCCAAAAACTTTTCAGGATAAAAACATGCAACAAACTAGGAATAAAATGAAACTTCTTCAACCTGATAGAGGGCATCTACAAACAAAACCCACAGCTAGTAACATATATAATGATGAAACAGTGAATGCTTTCTCCCTAATATCAGAAACAAGAGAAGGATATCCACCCTTGCCATTTCTATTCAACAAAGTACTGGAGGTTCTAGCCAGGACAATTTGACAAGGAAAAGAAATAAAAGGCATCCAGATTGCAAAGGAACAAGTAAAACTACTTGTATTTGCAGATGTCCTGATCTTCTATATAGAAAATCCTAAAGAATCTACTAAAAACTATTAGAAATACTAAGTGAATCCAACAAGGATGCAAAATACAAGATCAGTGTTCAAAAATCAATTGTATTTCTATACATTAGCATTGAAAAATCCAAACATGAAACTGAAAAAATAATTTCATTTATAATGGTAACAAAAAGAATAAAACACTCATGAATAAAGCTTTAAAAGGTGCAGTCTTGTACAAGGAAAACTACAAAACATTGTTGAAAGAAGCTCAAGACCTAAATAAATGGAATGTTATCCTACAGTCATGGATCAGAAAGTTAATGCTATTAAGGTGGCCAGATTTCCAAACTAATCAACAAATTTAGGCAATCCCTATCAATATCTCAGTCTGGCTATTTTGCAGGAATTAATAATCTGATCCTAAGATTCATATGAAATGCTAGGGACCCAGAATAACCAAAACAATAGCTTTAAAAAGAAGAACAAAGTTGGAGAACTCATACTTTCCAATTTCAAAACTTACTACAAAGCTCCAGTAATCATGACAGTGTGGTACTAGCATAAAGCTAGACATACACATCAATGACAAAGAAAAGTCCAGAAATAAAGTCATATATTTATGGCCAAATGATTTTTTTTTACTTAAAAAAAATAATACACTTTTTTGCAGAAAAACTGAACAGAAAGTACAAAGTTCCCATATATCCCCTCATCTCCCCCCATTCCCCAATTTTCCCTATTATTAACATCTTTCATTATTGTGGTTACCTGTAAGAAATGATGAGCCAATATAATAATAATAACATTATTATTAACTAAAGGACATAGCTTACATTAGGGTTCATTCTTTCTGTTTCACTTTTATGAGTTTTGACAAAGGTATATCCATCATTACAGTATCATGGTCAATTGATTTTTAACAAGGGTACCAAGACAATTCAATGGGGCAAGTCTTGTCAACAAATGGTGCTGGGACAACTGAATATACACATACAAAAGAATAGAGTTAGAAACCTATCTCACACCACATTAAAATATTAATTCAAAATTGATCACAGAGTAAATATGAGAGCTAAAACTATAAAACTCTTAAAAGAAAACATAGGAATAAATCTTTACAACCTTAAGGTTATTCAATGGTTTCATAGAAACACCACCATAAAACCAACAAAAGAAAAAATAGATAACCTTGACCTCATCAAATAAAAAAACTACTCTGCTGCAAAAAAAATACCATCAAAAAAAAAGTGAGAAGACAACCCACAAAATGGGAGGAAATATTTGCAAATCATGTATCTGACAAGGGACTTATATCCAGAATATATAAAGAACTCTTAGAACTTAAAAAGGCAAATGACAAAACATGGGCAAATAATTTGAAGAGATATTTCTCAAAGATAATTAGAAATGGCCAATAAGTACATGCAAAGATGTTCAATATCATTAGTCATTAGGGAAATACAAATCAAAACCATAATGCTATACTACTTCATACCCACTAGGATACCCAAAATTAAAATTTAATATACTTAGTCAAGGATGTGGAGAAATTAGAATCTACAAATTGCTGGTGATAATGAAAAATGGTTCATCCACTTTAGAAAAGTCTGGTAGTTCTTAAAAAAGTTAAACATAGTTACCATATGACCCAGCAATACCATTCCTAGGTATATACTCCAGAAATGAAGGGACTTCCCTGGTGGTCCAGTGCTTGAAAATCTGTCTTGCAATGTAAGGGACACCAGTTCAAACCCTGGTCGGGGAACTAAGATCCCACGTGCCGCACAACAACTAAGCCCACGTGCCACAACTAGAGAGCCTGTGTGCTTTGGAGCCTGAGCACCACAACTAGAGAGAAGCCCGCGCACTACAATGAAGATCCCGCATGCTGCAAGGAAAGATCCCACGTGCTGCAACTAAGACCCAACGCAGCCAAAAAATAAATATTAAAAAAAAAAGAAAACATACGTCCACATAAAGACTTGTACATAAATGTTTATAACCACATTATTCATTTAATAGGCAAAAAGTGGAAACAACCCAATGTCCATAAACTGATGAACAGATAAATAAAATGTGGTATATCCATACAATGGATTATTATTCAGCAATAAAAATGAAGTACTGACACACACTACAACATGGTTGAACCTTGAAAGCATTATGCTAAATGAAGGAATCCAGTCACAAAAACCACAAAGTGTATGATTATATATTCATATATATAATTTGTATAATATATTATATATATATTATATTCATATAATTTATAGAGACAGCAAGTAGATTAATGATTGCTAAGGCTGAGGGGAGGGGGGCCAGAATGCAGGGTAACTGCTAATGGGCACACGGTGTCTTTTTGGAGTGATGACAGTATTCTAAAATTTGATTGTGATAATGGTTTCACAACGCTGTGAATACACTAAACACCATTAAACTATACCTTTTAAATGGCTGAAATTTATGGTATATAAATTATATCCTAATAAAGCTGTTAAAAAATTGCATCTATGGTCCTTGCTCTCAAGGAGCTGACAGTCTAGAGCTGGAAAACATGCACTGAGACATGACCTAGGCTCGGTGACTTCATCTTCCCATATGAAGGAAACTTACAAAACCCCATAAAGAATGTCTACAAGACTTTCTTTTATATCACCAATTTCAATTTGGAGAAAGACAGAACTGATTACATCACTTCCATTCTTAAAACAGCAAAGACAGTATTAAAAACTAAAACAAGATATACATATTACATATCAATTATATTTATGTTTACCTCTTTTTCCTTAAGTAAAGCTTCGTGTTTTTCTTCAAGCCGCTTCATTTCAAATGCTAGTGTGTCCGCCCTTTTGGTTTCAGAGGAAAGTTTAACGTGAAGATCCTGAACCTTTTATCAGAAACAAAAGTAAAAAATGAGAGTATATAATATTGATAGCTTTTCAGAGTTCAATAAATGAGAAACTGGAAATAAAATTTATACTAAGATTATAGTCTAATTCTAAATATTTGTGGACTCTCTGGGCTTGGTCCTAGGTTGCAGCGATGTGGCTAAATGCATCAAGAAGGTTGGAATTGTGGGTAAATACGGGACCCATTATGGTGCCTCCCTCAGGAAAATGGTGAAGAAAACTGAAATGAGCCAGCATGCCAAATACACTTGCTCCTTCTGTGGCAAAACCAAGATGAAGAGATGAGCTGTGGGCATTTGGCACTGTGGTTCCTGCATGAAAACGGTAGCTGGTGGTGCCTGGACCTACAATACCACTTCTGCTGTCACAGTAAAGTCTGCCATCAGAGGACTGAAGGAACTGAAGGCCCAGTAAAGCACCACCATTTGAAATGTTGCTAGCCTATAAAAATTGGTTAATTTATATAACAAAAAAAAAATTTGTGGAAATGGCATGTAGATAAGAATAAACATAAGTTTTAAAATATACAAATAATAACTTAGCAAAAAAAAAAATATCAGCCTTCTACCCTGTTTATCTAGGTTGTTTTATAAACAGCAGAAGAGAATATTTTAGGTTATAACTCCATTCTCTAGGCATTTATCACTGGTTACCAGAAATACTAATAAAACAATAAAAATGTCCAAAAAATATACAAGCTCAGAAGCCAACAAAAATGTAAAAGACTTAGATAACTCAAAGTTAAACTCTTTCCAATTTTACTGATTTAAAAAATCAAGATATTTTCTTACCTGTCTCTTGTATGTTTCTAATTGTGTACGTGCTGCATTTGCCTTCTTTAATTCTTCTTCTAGGCTGACTGTATTATGCATATACATCATGTTTGTTTCCTGTAAAGTTTTCACCTGCTTGCGAAGGTCATTCAGATCTTGGAGCTTCTGACGATATATCTCAACTGTTGACTCCAGTTTATTTGCTTTATCAGAGGTAGCCCTATAATAACAAAGACTAAACATTACTGTGTAAAGACTAGTAGGTACACATAACAATGTTATTCTGGCTGTAAAATGAGTCTTCCCAATGAACTATCAATTGGTTAAAAAAAAAATGAGAGGGACAGAGAAAAGAAATCATAAACTTTGTGAGAACTTTGGAGACAGACTCAGGACTAAAACTTTCTAAAGTTCAACCCTTCCGTTATAAAGTCATCAAAATAAAAATGCTTCAAATTTGACAAACTGAATTATCAAACTATTTTATATATCAGAAAAATGTATAAAAAAATAATGGTTTTCTAAATATAATTGAACAATTCTGAGCTGCTCTGTAGCTTACAGGCCAATTGTGCTTTGTGCATAATATTTAACGTAGTTTTGCTCTAAGTATTTGATATACTAAGGAAGTTGACTCAACTTATAATTTGTTTAGCAAAGCACTTCCCTTTGGAGTTGTGCTTACCTGACAACTGGGCTAGAGCAAAAATAAATAAATAAACCAAACCACTTCAATATCACATGCAAGTTCAAATTAATGGTTATAAAGATTTCGTTTAAAATAACGACATTAAAAACTGTGCAAGAAAATGGCTGATTAAGAAAATTTAACAGAAAATATAAAAATCATGTGGATAGACTACTTGCTTCGGTAACATTTTACAGGCAAAAACTAAATATAAATTTTATATTGTCAAAGACTATAAGACAAACCTGAGATAACCTTGAAATAAATGCTAGGATTCTTATCTATATTTTATCAAATGTCAAAATGTGGTTTGTGACTGCATTTCTTTACACAAAAATTTCACAAGATATACTAGTAAGCACAAGAAAGTCAAGCCAAATGTATCTAAAAGTAACTCAGCTTACAAATTTTTAAGAAAAAGGTATCATTTTCTTAAATGAGAAATAAGAAAAAGGTTTATGAAACTGTCCTAACACGAATCAAATGTTATCCTTAAACGGTCCATAACTATCAACAAGCATAAAAGAAGTAAAGACTAGGAGGCTGGATAAAAACTGATCAATACTTGATATATACGGAAAACTCTAAGAATCCCTGATTAAGATAAGGAATACTGAAATGACTAAGTAATAACTTAGAAGTGACATAATTATATTTAGACATGCCGTACCTAAGAACATCTATTTCATCTTTCAGGGCTCTTGTTTCCTCAGCAAGACTAGTCAACTCATCATTCCTATGTTGAAATTCAATTAATTGCTTTTCAAGTTCTTCACAGTGAACACGGTAATCATCTTTTGCAGCTTCGAGCCTTGCATAAAGAAAACAAGTATTTATAATGTAATTTCCATTATTTCTTTTCTTACTGAGATATGAGCTTAGCAAAACTTACTTCTAAATTTTTTTTTGGATTCTGCATTCAAAAGAAGAAAAACTAAAGGAATAAGGTACTTTTCAGCTCTTGGTTTTAAAACAGACCTGAGAAGCAAAAGATGTTCAGAATTTTCATTTTTACTTCTAAAACACTGAGCTTGGTTTTCTAGTTCAAACAGGAATTTTAATTTCAAAAGATGACGAGAAAATGTATATATTAAAGTTATCCAAAAATATACATAGTGTGTAAATTAGTAAAATATTAACTCTAAGTATAGACTATGATAAAGAATAAATACTTCAAAGCCTAGAGCAACAACAAAAACTAAAATGACAATACAGTAATTAAAATATTAAAAAATTATTTGATCAACTGAAAATAATGCAAAAAAGGAAAAAAAAATAAACTCAAGACTAGATATAACAAATGAAAAATAGAAAATCGACAGACCTAAATACAGCCATGTCAAAAATTACATAAAAGTCAAATGGACTGAACATACCAATTAAAAAGGCAGAGACTATCAGACTGGATAAAAAAAAGCAAGGCTCAAATATATTTTAGTTACAAGAAATATTTTAAATATAAAGACACAATATATTAAAAGTAAAAAGATGAAAAAAAGTACCATGCAAACAGTAAGCAAAGAAAGCTGGGGTGGTTATATTAACATTAAAAAAATTTTTAAGACAAAAAGTATTACCAAAGATAAAGAGAGACAGTTCATAATAATAAAAGGGTCAATTTATCAGAAAGACATATCATAAAGGTATATATAAGTAAAAACAGAATTTTAAAATAGATAAAGCAAAAACTGACAGAATCAGAGATCCACAAATCGATAATTACTGTCGAAAATTTTAACATCAGTCTCCCAATAAATGATAGAACTAAACAAAAATGTCAGTAAAAATACAGAAAAGATCTGAATAACACTATTAACCAGTTTGATATAATTAATATTTATGATACAAGTCAGTCAAAAAAACAGAACACACATTCTTTGCAGGTACACATGGAACACTCACCACAATACAACATATGATGAGCAATAAAATAAGTATTATAAATATTAAAAGATTGAAGTCTCATGGAATATGTTCTCTAATCACAAGGAAATTAAATTAGAAATCAGTCACAATACGAAGTCTGTAGAAAAGCCTTAAATATTTAGAAATTAAACAACACATTTCTAAATAATCCCCAAGTCAAAGAAGAAATCACGAGGGAAAGTAGAAAATATTTCAAACTGAATAATAATAGAAACACAATCAATCAAATTTTGGGGACCCAGCTAAATCAGTGCTTAGAGGAAAATTTACAGCTTTAAAGGCTAATTTTAGAAATGAAGAAAGCCTTAAAATCAACCATCTAACTTGAAGAGGCTAAAAAAAGAAGGGCAAATTAAATCCAAAGGAAGTAAAATAAATAAAGAACAGAGATCTAAAACTTACAATATGGAAAGTTAATAAAGGATGTTTGAAAAGATTAATAAAATTGATGAACCTCTAGCAAGAGTGACCAAGAAAAATGAGAGAAAGCACAAATTACCAGTATCAGGAATGAAAAAGGAAATACCACTACAGATCCTACAGTCACTAAAGGAACAATAAATAGAATATTATGAACAACTTTATGCCAATAAATTCAACAACTTAAATCAAATAAGCATGTACCTTGAAAAAAACAATTTAGCAAACTGACATAAGATGAAACAGAAAATCTGAAAAGCCCTATGACCATTACTGAAATTATATGTGCCATTAAAAGCCCTTTCACAAAGAAAACCACAGATCCAATTGTTTTACTGATAAATTCTATCAAATACTGAAGGAAAAAATAGTATCATTCTTACATAAACTCTTTCAGAAAATAGAGGAGGAGAGAATACTTCCTAATTATTCTATGAGACTAGCAAAACTCTGATAACAACACCTGAAAGACATTACAAGAGAAAAAAGTTACAGACCAATATCTATTATAAAGACAGACACAAAAACACTTTCAACATATTAGCAAACCAAATCCAGTCATATGTATATAAGACAATAAAATATGACCGATTGGTTTTCCCTAGAATACAAGATTTTTTAACATTCAAAAATTAATCATATTAAAAGAGTGAAAAAGAAAAACCAAACCATCTTCTCAAGATGCAGAAAAGTCATTTGACAAAAAATCAACACCAATTAATGATAAAACTTGTAGCAAGGCAGAAATAAAGGGGGAACTCCTTCAATCTGATAAAAAGCAAATTTAAAAACTCTACAGCTAGCTTCATAATTGACAGTACTTAATTGAACATTTTCTCCTAAGACCCAGAACAAACCAAGATGTTTGCTCTTGCTCAAAACAAAGAAGATAAATACAAGGCAGAAATAATACAAGGAAGAGGTAAAGCTCTATTAATAGACAAGGTGACTGTAGATTCCTTAGGATTTTCTACTTCAATAAACAACTAGAAGAATCAGTAAGGGAATCAAGAAACTTTGCAAGACAGAAAGGTTTCAAAATACAAGACACAAGTTTCAAGATACAAGATAAAAGTTTCAATGTACAAAGATCAATTGTGTATCTATATATTAGCAGTAACTTTTCAGAATAATGTTTTAATTGTGTTTGTAACAGCAAAAAAATTAAATATTGGGAAATAAAATTAACAGAAGACACACATAAAACTATGATGGAAACAACAGAAAATTGCTAGAGAAATTAGACTTAAATAGACGAAGATACTACATTCATAGACAGAAATTCTCAATATGGTCAAGGTATCAATCACATACAATCCAAATCGTAATCACAAAAGGTTGTTTTTTTTACAGAAACTGACTAAAAAAGCAAAGGATAGAATAGCTAAAACAAATTTTAAGAAAGAACAAAGTTGGAATATTCACACTACCTGATTTTAAATGACTTACTCTAGAGCCATAGTGATCAAAACCGTGTCTTATAGGCATAAAGATAGAAAAATTGATCAATGGGAAAGAACTGAGTCCAGAAAATGACCCAAATTTTATGGTTGTATCATTTTTCACAAAGGTGCCAAAGCAATTTGACAGAGTAAAATAAATTTCTTTTCAGCTCATGATACTGGAACAACTAAATATTCATAAGGAAAATAAAAATAAAGCTTCACATCCACACCTCACACTAGTTTCAAAAAATCAGTTCAAGATGGATCACAGACCTAAATGTGAAAGCTAAAACTATAAAGATTCTAGAAGAAAACAGTAGAGTGTATTTTCATGACAAGGGAGCAAAGATTTCTCAGACAGTGCACAAAAAGCACTAATCTTAAAAATACTGATAAATCAGACTTCACCTAAGTTAAGAACTTTAACTCTTTCAGATACCATTTGAAAAATGAAAAGGCAAGCCAAGAATGGATGAAATATTACTACCTGTATATCTGACAAAGATTTTGTATCCAGAATATATATTTTTAAAACTCCTACAACTCAGTAATAAAGAGAAACAACCCAATTTAAAAATAGGCTAACAGTGTGAAGAGATGATTCACAATGTAAGATATATTGCCAATAAGCACAAGAAAAGGGGCTTACCATATCATTAGTTATCAGGAAAATACAAATTAAAGCCACAATTCAACACCCTTAACACATCCCCTGGGATAACTAAAATTAAAAAGCTTGATAAAGCCAAGTTATGTTATACAGGCAGAGTAACTAGAGCAACCAGCAGCAAACACTGCTGGTGGGAATGTAAAACAATATGAACACTTTGGGAAATGGTTTGCCAGTATCTTTTAACACTAAACACAGACATAATGTGTAACTCAGCAATACCAGTTCATTCATGTATTTGCCAACGAGAAATGAAAAAATATGTTCACAAAAAGTCTTATACTCCAACGTTCATACCAGCTTTATTTATATTAGCCAAAATCTGGAAACCCAAATGCCCATCTAAAGGAAAATGAATAAGCAAAATGTGTCATAATGAGAAATAATTCCATATAATGGAATACTACTCAGCAATAAAAAAGAATGAACTACTGATATATTCAGCAACATCTGTAAATTTCACAAATATGCTGAGCATAAGAAGCCAGTCACCAAAGAATTCATATTGCAATTCAATTTATAAGTACTTCTAGATGAGCAAAAACATATCTATGGTGGAAAATAATCAGAAGAGTAATTCCTCTCTGGGAGATAGGGATTGACTGGGAAGGGGCATAGGGGAACTTTCTGTAGTGATAGAAATGATCTATCAAACAATAAAAGTGTGAGTTGCAAAAATGTATGCATTGGTTAAAACATGCCAAATTGTACTCAGTATTTATTCATTTCACAATATGCAAATGTCATCTTAAAAAAAAAAAAGAACTGTAAACGTACTGAAGTCTAGTATTACTTTGCTTTTTACAGAGGTATGGGTTAGCAATTCTTACTTCCTATGTATTTTGGGATTGAGTAAATGAGAAAATGTACTGAGGAAAGTGGAAGCCAGGTTTCTCACTGTTGGAGAAGGGAGTTACAATATGGAAATGGAGAAAATCAGAATGAACCCTGAAGTCACTGGACTAAAATGGAAGATGATAAGATGAACTCATTGTTCATAATTGTACGTATGAAAATAAATGCAGATATATGCATGTGTGCGAACATGGACTGGTATGAACCTGTGCAAGAGTATTTCCTAGCTCTGTACACCAAGGTGGCTCAGAAGTAATGACAGAAAATTTCATCTGGAGCATAGTTCTTTCTTTCTAAATAACATTCTCCACTAAAAGCAATCAGGGCTTCTTGGAGAAATGGCTGATTCTAAAGTTGAGGAAGAATACGAAGAGTCTGGAACATTTTGTTGTGCCAGTAAGTAAGAAAATACTCAAAGAAGGATAGCAACATGTTGAAATTGAAAGGTTTCTCAGTGGTCAAATCTGGGACAATTTAAACATCAAGACAAATGATGACAGTAATGGAACTACTGTCCATTGAATATCCATTACTATCAATAAATGGATCCATTTACTAAATGCAATGCATGATCCTGGATTAGATTCTGAACCAAGAAAAAAATTACCTATATAGGACACTGAAATAGCTGCTGGAATTTGAATATGATCTGTGGATTAGATAATGATATTGTATCAATGACCAATTCACTATTTTGATCACTATCCTGTGATTTATAAGAGAATATCTTTGTTCTTAGGAAATACATACTAAAGTATATAGGGGTAAAGGGGCATGTCTCCAATTTACTCTCAAATGGTTCCAAAAACTAACACGTGTGTATATATATATATATGGTTATGTAAAGAGACTGCTAAAGCAAATGAAGAAAACTGTAAAACAACTGTCAAATCTGAATGAAAGGTATAAAGGAGCTCCTTATACTATTCTTGCAACTTTTTTGGTAAGTTTGAAATCATATCAAAATAAAGTAACAACGGGGCTTCCCTGGTGGCGCAGTGGTTCAGAGTCTGCCTGCCGATGAAGGGGACGTGACTTTGTGTCCCGGTCCGGGAAGATCCCACATGCCGCGGAGCGGCTGGGCCCGTTAGCCATGGCCGCTGAGCCTGTGCCTCCGGAGCCTGTGCTCCGCAACGGGAGAGGCCACAACAGTGAGAGGCCAGCGTACCACAAAAAAAAAAAATAATAATAATAATAAAAATAATAAAGTAACAACAACAAAAATACATACAGTACAACTGGAGCACCTACTCTCAAGGCCTTATAGTGCAAGGCTCAGTGGTAAGCACATAAGAGACACTCAATTTTTATTAAAGGTTAGATGTACACTTTTTTTTTTAAAGAAGAAATATAAAAGCTGATATGAAAAGCATCTTCTTTAGCTTAAGATTTACATTTTTTCCATTTATTATCAAGTTCCTTCTCCTATGTAAGAAACTCCCCCTTCTCCCCAGGCTTCAGCAATCACTCCTTTAAACTACTCTTGGACTTGCCTATGGCCTTCATTTGGTCCTTATCACACATTATTTTGAATTCTTTTATTTTTTACATATGTATCCTACTTGCCAAACTGGACTGTTAGCCCTATGAGGGCAGGAACCACTTACACCATTCAGTATTTTCAACAGTATTTTTAGGATACTAATCCTAAACATGCTTTGTAATGCTTAAACATTAGTTGTTGATATTATGATTTTTTAGCTACTATTTTAATAAAACTGCATAAAATGATTTCCACTACAAATGTTACCTGAAGTTTTCTTCCTGTAATTGTTCTAGTTGCAACTGTGCATGAAAATACTTTTTTGCAACCATTGTATTTGGATCATCAAAAGAGCCATCCAACTGGTCAAGTTTTTCATTCATCATCTCATTCTCAGAAACTAGTGAATTCTTTTCATCTTGAAGTGCTGTCACCTAAAAAACAAATACACAAACAAAAGCATCAATAGCAAAAAAGCTTAGAATAAATCTGACCAAGCCATTAAATAGCTTGGTCAAGCAGACTAGATAATTTCTAAGGATCCTTAGAACTCTGGAGTTCTGGGTCTGGGAGACTTGGGTCAGAAGAAATCAACTTTCTTAATACAGAGAAAACAGAGTTAATACATATAAGAGAATATCTTTCAAATGTTATGTTCGCTTTAGTTCTGAGAAGAAAATGTTTCTAAGTCTCTAAAATCTCTAAATACCAATGAACTTCAAAAAATTAATTTGTTTCCCTTTTAGGTATAAATTTTTAGGATGCTGTTACCTAGTAAGCCAAAATATACACACATATATACAAAGTTACCATTTTAGGTTCCTGGTAGGAAATTATCAGTTACACATCACGTCTTCAGGCAATAGGCACATTATTTGGTTAATGAATCAGTAACAAAAACCTGAATTGAATGCAACTGCACACTGAAACTATTTAAAATGGATACAAACATGTAACTTCAGAATCACATCAACATCAGCACTTGATACATTTTTAATTTTACTTACATATTTATGTTAAGCATGATTTGCTCTCTCAGTTTTCTTTCTTTTTCATTTAAAAACATCTTTAAAAATTTACAGCTAAGGCTGTGACCTTTTATAAGACTAGAAGTTTATGTGTGATTTTAAGATTAGTTTGAAAAAAGGTTGACCTCCCATAACTTACAATATAATATTGCACAAGTTTGCTATTTATATTTTCAAAAGATAATCAATTCAGTCCAGTTATGGGAATGGGGCTACATATTGACACACCAAGCTAATAAGAGGAAATTAAAATCAAATTATAGTCTTAAATACAGTGTAGGCATGTTACAAACACTGTCCTCCAAATGAGGAACACAAACAAAGGCTGGGAAACTGTTCCCAGACAGACTAGGAGGAAACAGTTTCTCTTCCTAAATTCAGTGCATGCATCCATTCTTGTCATGCAAGCAGTCTAGTGACCTGTCATGTACAATCCTAAGTGTTTGGGATACAAAAAAGAATGAGAGGTTGTGACCTTTTAAGATCGCTACAGCAGAAATGTTAACAATTACAGGACAGAAAATGTGGTGCTTTGGTGGAAGTATACTATGGGGGGTTGGGGGCCCACAAAGAAAACAAGATCTCGTTCTAGCTTGAAGGTAGGGGCTGTTGTAAAAAGACTGGTAGAGGAGAAACAATACCCTGTCTTCAAACTGGCTAAGAATCCTCTGAAGAAGGGAGAGCAGCACGGGCAAACTTAGTTTTCAATACCTAGTGGGTAACCAACCTTGTTCCTATCCATGCAATTTACATTGTGGTTCTAGAGCCACCTTTATCACAGATATGAAGGAGGTGGGTATTAAACATGAGAATTCCTTGGACCCATCCCAGATGGGTGACTTAAGAGTGTCCAGTGGTGGTTCTAGGCATCTCTTCTAACAAGATGCCATAGTGATATTTTGTTTAGGTTCACTCTGTACCTGCCTCTGTCCCTTTCTGTTTCTCTCTGTCTCTGTCTCTCTCTGAGCTATTTAAAAGAGACAGAAAGTTCAAAAAGCTAAAAAAGAAAAAAAAAAAAAGCTCAAAAATAATACTCATATTCTCACATCACTCAGACTTAATATTTTTATAATTGCTTATTTTAAAAATTAAAATATAAAGTAAACTTCTATAGCTGGAGTCCTCTTTATCATATTGTGCCCAGTCGCACATACTCTGTAGACACCTTAAGTTTGAAAATAACTGCCTCATTGAATCTTATACAATGCTGGGTAAAAGTATGCTTTTCTCTAACATACTAGAAGCAAGAATAACTAGCCTCTGTTACTGCAGTAAGTGAAGTAGTGTTACCTACTGCTGCCAGGTGGTATGAATAATGACTGGGAAAGGCAGGTAAAGAGTGGTTGATAAACCTGTCCTAACTTGCCCCAAAGCCCCATAATCATCTTGGACCAAAACTTTGTGAAAGTTTCTCAAAACTTTACATCAAATTCTCATGTGGATTTTTTTTTGTTTCTTTTTTTAAAGTACGCATAATCAGGCCTTACTCCTGACTTAGTGAGTCATAATTTCATTTGTCCCAGTATCTGTAACCATAATTTACACGGAACTCACACAGATCTTTATTTAAATGGATTGAGCTTCATCACCAGATCTTTCACTACAGAATCTCCTCTGTTCTTGCATTCTTTATTCTGATTAAAACATGTTTGCTACCTGGATTGTGTCAATGAGTAGTTTTTTTTTTTCAAGAAAGGGAGTTTGCACTTGCGCTCCTCAATTAATGCCGTTTCCCTGCCTCAACATTTTGTGGATATTGCTCCTCTATATTCCAGCATGGAAGTTGTAGGGGAGCCTGATTTTCTTATCTTTGTGGGTGATGTACCTTTTCTACTTGACTGACTGAGTTGTTTTTCCTGTATTCTTGAAATCTGATAGCTTAACTAGGGTAAGGCTTGGTGTTAAACATTATACACTGATTTGTTTCTATCTAGCTGCAATTTCCTTTTAAATCTTCACTTTGTTGTCCTACCACCTAGTCTATTCTATTGATGTGTTCTTATGGAATTGTAATACTAAATGAAGTGAAAGTTATTTTCTAAGCTTGGCTGTTGTCTTTTACATGCTCTTGTCTGTTTTTGGTTTTAGTCTGTAATGTTCACAGAGATGTCATGCTCTGATTCTTTTCATCTAGTTCATGTTTTGTGGGCAGTTAAGATACCCTGTTTGTTCTGGCATAGTGTTGAAGACTTCTTGGACACCCTTTCCACTGTAACCCATGGCCCAGTATGTTCTCCCCTCTGGGTAATAGTTGGGACTGTTTTCTCTACACCTCTCTATATAGCCTTGTGAATGGCCAGGGAAGATAGTGGCGGGGGGGTGGGCAGCATGGGGGCAGCTGAGACAACGGGCAATCTTTTTACAACACCTGGGCTAGACTCTCACTTCTGAGGTTTAAGTACTTCATACCAGGGTGGTGAGAAGTATATTCCATTCCCATGGAGAAATTCCTCTGGGCATCAGACTGTTTCCCCAATTCAGTGTGTGGCCCTACAGCCTTTGTTCCTATCAGAAAGAGTCCTTAGCTTCTCCTTAGCCATCATTTCCACTCTTCCCCAGTCCAAAGAAAATGAAGGACTCATAGCGGGAACTTCCTTCTGATTGGGTAGATTACTGTGAGAAGTCTCAAGATTTTTGTTGATTCCCCTGCATGGGCTGGGGATGAAGGAAGAACAGCAGGTTCCTGCCATGCAGCACTTCTGTCAACATCATATGCCTACTTCTTTCCTTGATTACCAGCTTTTAATTTAACTTCATTAGGTTATGCCCTTTTGTTTATTCACCTGCCCTTGGTGAATTTCTTTGCAGCTTATTTTTCTTTTTTGGTTCATTTGGTTGGGTATTAAAAATGAATTCCCCCCAAATTTTAGAATCACTCTCAAGTGACATATGATTAAAAGTAAACATTTTTCAAAAATGATTTTCCTTATAAAATTGGGGTATGTATCATATACACCTGTGTGAAATTCATATTGTTAAATTAATTATTTTTGTTTTGATTATATGCAGTTTTGATTATATTCATTTCACATGTGTAGCAGATAGTTGAGGGTTGACTCTATTTTGATACTGGAATTAAAAATGAGCAAACTTGGGACGTCTACACTTTTCAACTAAAATCACATCATCACATACTCTCCATCATGTGTTACAAACACTGAAATGTTTTAACACAGAATTTTGTGTTCTTTTTTGAATAAGAATTTCTCAGAAAACTGTATAGAGATTCTACATGAGACTGGTAATACCTGAATGATTCAATCCTCTATTCTTTATATGAGGTATTCTGGAGAGAGGATATAATCTTACTTGAAAATAGAACATCTCTGATGCTGTGCACGTCTGTGCGTATATGTGATGATATATATGCAAGGTGAGTGTGGTTTGGAAAGGAAAAGGGGAAAAGGTAGACGTTCTCATAATTTTGAGACACTAGCTTCGTTCAAATATAAACACTGGCTTTGTTCAAACATAGAGGAGTGATGTTTAAAGATGACGTTAGAAGATCTGGATTCTAGTGCTGTCACTGCCCTACGTAGCTGAGTCACCCTGACCAAGTCACTTCTCGTTTCCTTATTTGCAGACCCTTGAATGTTAGAAATATTACCCAGCCCTATCACTTTAGATATTTATCTCATCAAGCAAGGATAATGCTACCACAACCTTGTTCCTTGTCCTCACATTTTTCAGTCAATTATTTATGTAGCTTATTATTTGAATGAAAAGTGCAATTGACATACAGCATAATATGATGGTACATTTAAATCTTTGTATAATTTTTCGAGACTTATTGCATAATCTTCACATAACAATAATAACAATACATGCAAACATATACACAGCCCTATGCACCAGGCCCTGCTTTAAGTGCTTTATGTATATTAATTCATTTAAATGTAATTATCACTCTGGGAGATATATACTATTAAAACATCATTTCTCAAAAGAGAAATATGAAGTATAGAGAAATTAAGCAATTTGCCTGAGCATATACAACCAGCTAGTAACATAACCAGGTTCTGAATATAGGCAGCCTGGTTTGACAATCTACTCCTTTAACTGTTAACTACTGTCTCTCATGCCAAGTTTATTTTGCTAACACTTATGTGCATATGAACCCAAGAGTTACATACATGTGTTCATATACACATACATGTTAGCAAAACAAACTTGGATCTCAAATTTATTGGGGGTCAAGCCCTTCTAAATATTTCCATAAAGGACCCCACTTAATATTCATACCCTATAAAGTAGATACTTTAGTTTCCCCTTTTTACAAAACAACAAACCAAGGCATCATCTAAGCAGTTGAAATTCTGCAATTAGAATGACCCTCTCAATGAAGTAGTTAAGCAAGCAATTTTCCACTCTAAAAGAAAAATTATAAAGTTCATGTTTGAAGAGTCAGGCCTATAACAGACTCTTTCAATGGTCCTTCCATGAAATGAAACCCAACCTCCAAAACACTTTACTAATTAATTAATTAAAATAAGACTTGTAAATTTAAAGAGGAAATTATTCTTCGATCCATACCTGCATATCTAGTTCTTGGCATCTTTGCCTCAGTTCTTCTTTTTCTGCTAGTGCTTCCTGAAGTTCTTCCAGGGCCCTTTTAAGCTGAAATAGAAAATGTCCTCTTAGTAAATCACATTTTGAAACAAATTGAAAAATATACTTTTATCAAAACACATATATACACTGATGTTGGAAATGCTTTTAAAATTTACCTATTAACAAATAAGTAGTAATATATTGTTTTTCTGTAAATAATATCAACAGAGTCTCATTAACATTTAAGGCTAAGGTCCCACAGAAATAAAATTTTATGTAAATCTTTGTGAAATATTTAAAACAGAGTATTAGAGGATGAACTGTTTATTTTTTTTTATTTTTTATTTTTTTTAACATCTTTATTGGGGTATAATTGCTTTACAATGGTGTGTTAGTTTCTGCTTTATAACAAAGTGAATCAGCTATACATATACATATGCTCCCATGTGTCTTCCCTCTTGCGTCTCTCTCCCTCCCACTCTCCCCATCCCACCCCTCCAGGCTGTCCCAAAGCCCTGAGCTAATATCCCTGTGCCTTGCGGCTGCTTCCCCCTAGCTATCTACCTTACTACGTTTGTTAGTGTGTATATGTCCATGACTCTCTCTCGCCCTGTCAAAACTCACCCTTCCCCCTCCCCATATCCTCAAGTCCGTTCTCCAGTAGGTCTGCGCCTCTATTCCTGTCTTATCCCTAGTGAACTGTTTATTTTTATCACAGAAAAAAAATTTAGAGCACAGCATGTTTATATTTAAATAAAATTTTTATAGAAAAAATTTTTTTTAATTTGAAATACTTCTTGAGATGGCTGGTGACACTCATGAAAGTCAGATGTCCAAACATATAACAGGAAAAGTATCTGATGCATTTACCTCTCCTCTTACCCTTCCCCTTATAACCCAGATTGGGTTATACAGAGGAGGAGTGTGCCTTTTCCTCCATGTAAAACAACTGTGTAAAACAACCAGGGAAAGAAGCCCTGAGTACAGGAGCCTTGAGTTAATTCTTCAATATTAGAGGAAAGCAACTGTGACAAAAATCATATTTCCTTATTAGGTAAATTAGAATTCAGCAGAATTTTTAAGTACTATTTAATTATGTAACTATACAGAATGGGCCACATATGTATTAACAAATGTCAGGAAAGTTTAATACCACTCATCTCTTCAAACATGATCATTAAAAACTCTGGAGATGAACACTACTTGCATTCATGAAGGAATGCATAATAGTCAATTAAGATCTTATAGGAGAATAAACTAAATTTCATGGAAGAAAATCATCTTGTATGTGGTCTCCTATGTAAGCCTTTAAGATAGTAATTGACAAAGGAACTCTATCACTGTGCAACATTTTCCTCACATACTAAAATACTCACCTGTTGCTCTAATTCTCCAACAGCATCATTTGTAGGAGAGCTCACTATTTCTTTACTCATCAACTAGAATTAAAATAGTAAAATTAAGTACAATAAAGTAAGATTTACACAGTAAAAAATATGTTTACTTGAAAGGAAAGTAAAATGCTTTATGTTTAATTTTTCCTTGCCTTAATTTGATGATCCTTATATTATTCAAATAAAAAATGAATAAAGGTTTAAGCTAAATAGCACAATGTTCAAGCATTACATTAGTGAGGACATAAGTAAAATGTGCTTGAAATATTTAGATATATTTAAAATACTAACGTACTGAAAAATTATAATCCAAGTTCTAAACGATGAATTACTAAATAAAACTGAACACATCACATAATAAAAAAAAATTATTTTTCCGTAACATGAATTGACACTTTAAAAATAGAGCTTTAAATGAGTGATGTGGCAAAATTCCTAATTTGAGAAGTCATTTTAAAAGGAGTTACAATTATATGAAAAAAAAAGGATCCTGTAAAATAACTTTTCTGCATATGAAAGGCAGATTTATGCATAGTGATGTTTTGAATTCAAACCAGCAATGCAAACTCAGAGTATACACACTTCTAAAGTCCTAGATGCTGTCTCCCTCTAAGTCATGCCTCTTCCAAACTATGTTTTCCTCACTAACCCTTCACTCAACTTCCCCTCAGGCCTCCTCTTCACTTGACTTCATCTCAGCCTTTTGTTCTGATTTTAAGAACGAACATGCACTGAGTGAATTCTGAATCTCTATGGTACAACTTAGATAACTAGACTGGCTTGAATCCAGGTTATCTGGCTCCGAAACCTAATTTTCACTATATTTGCTCACAGTTCTAACATTCTGAAAATGCATATGAGATACATACACACACACACACACTTTAAAATTTCAGAAAAGATTACTCTACCTGGCAGAAACAAAGAGAAGTTATAAAAACTCCTAACTGGGAAGAGGATGTTTATCCTGCTTAGTTGAAGTTATTTAAAGGAAACTGACAATGTTAATTTAACTTTTAAAATGCAGAGGTACTACAATTGGGCTTCAAGTCCTTATAAGAAATTTTTGGGGAAAACACAACAGCCAAAGATAAGTAAACCTACTACAAAGGGCTCGTTTATACAGCAGTGAAATATACATCCATAAAATCTATGTGAACAGTTTTATATAATTTGGTTTAGGATTTTCATACATATGTGATCATGATATAGCTTACCTCTTGAATGGCAGTCATGACCACATGTTGAACAGACTCTTCCAGTGTCATTATATTTTGAATATGTTCTATGATTAAAAAAAAAAATCAGATCTGAAAAAACCCTACTCTTCACCCATAGAAATTTAGTCATTCAATTAACAACATAAAAATTCATTCACTACACATAATTCTTTATGCAAGTATATTATTTTATCACAAAAAATATGTCCATTGTAAACAAATAAGCAGAACTGAAAATAATCATAAAAATATCTATAAATTTTTTAAAGAAAGTCTCTAATTTTCTGACAAGGAAGAAAAAGAGAATAAATTGCAATTAATGTTAAAACAATTATAACAATTTCTTTCCTCTTGTTAAATATTCAGTATTATGAGATGAATTCACATGTAGAGGTATACCACAGAAATAGTACCAGTTCAGTTCCAAACCACCCCAATAAAGCAAGTATCGCAATAAAGTGAGTCACATGAATTTTTTAGTTTCCCAGTACATATAAAAGTTATATTTACACAATACTGTAGTTTATTAAGTGACAATAGCATTATGTCTAAAAAAACAACGTACAAATCTTAATTAAAAAGTACTTTATTGCTAACAAAATGCTAACCATCATGTGAGACTTTAGCACGTGGTAATCCTTTTTACTGGTGGAGGATCTTATCTTGATGTTGATGGCTGCTGACTGAATAGGGTGGTGGTGAAAGCTGGGGTGTCTGTGGCAATTTCTTAAAATAAGACAACAGTGAAGTCTGCCATGTCAATTGACCTTTCCTTTCACAAACAATTTCTCTGTAGCATGCAGTGCTGTTTGATAGCATTTACCCACAGTAGAACTTCTTTCAGAATTGGAGTCCATCCTCTCAAATTCTGCTGTTGCTTCATCAACTAAGTTTATGTAATTTCTAAATTCTTTATTGTCATTTCAACAGTCTTCATAGCATGTTCACCAGGAGTAGATTCCATCGCAGAAACCACTTTCTTTGCTCATCCATAAGAAGCGACTCGTCTGTTAACATTTTCTCATGAGATGGCAATAATTGTCATACCTTTAAGCTCCACTTCTAGTTCTAGTTCTCTTGCTATTTTTACCACATATCCAGTTACTTCCTCCACTGAAGTCTTGAACTGCATAAAGTCATGTATGAGAGTTGGAATCAGTTTTTTCCAAACTCCTGTTAATGTTGATATTTTGACCTCTTCCCATCAATCACTTACGCTCTTTTTTTCCCCTCAAGGGAAACATTCCTTTATTTTTAAAAAGTTTTTATTTTACATTGGAGTATAGTTGAGTTACAATGTTGTGTTCATTTCAGGTGTACAGCAAAGTGATTCAGTTATACATACACATATATATCCATTCTTTTTCATATTCTTTTCTGATATAGGTTATTACAGAGTACTGAGTAGAGTTCCCTGTGCTATAGAGTAGGTCTCTGTTGATTATCCATTTCATATATGGTAGTGTGCATATGTTAATCCCAACCTCCTAATTTATCCCTCCCCACTACCTTTCCCCTTTGGTAAACATAAGTTTGTTTCCTAAGTCTGTGAGTCTGTTTCTGTTCTGTAAAGTTCATTTTTTAGATTCCACATATAAGTGATATCATATGGTATTTGTATTTCTCTGTCTGATTTACTTCACTCAGTATGATAATCTCTAGGTCTATCCATGTTGCTGTAAATGGCATTCTTTTTTATGGCTGAGTAATATTCCATTGTATATATGTACCACATCTTCTTTATCCATTCATTTGTTGATGGACATTTAGGTTGCTTCCATGTCTTGGCTATTGTAAATAGAGCTGCAATGAACACTGGGGTGCATGTACCTTTTCAAATTATGGTTTTCTCTGGATATATGCCCAGGAGTGGGATTGCTGGATCAAATCTATTTTTAGTCTTTAAAGGAACCTCCATACTGTTCTTCATGGTGGCTGTACCAATTTACGTTCCCACCAACAGTGTAGGATGACACAAACAGATGGAAAGATATACCATGTTCTCAGACTGGAAGAATCAATATTGTCAAAATGACTATACTACCCAAGGTAATCTACAGATTCAATGCAATCCCTATCAAAATAGCAATGGCATTTTTTGCAAATCTAGAACAAAAAATCTTAAAATTTTGTATGGAAACACAAAGACCCCGAATAGCCAAAGCGATCTTGAGAAAGAAGAACACAGCTGGAGGAATCAGGCTCCCTGACTTCAGACTATACTACAAAGCTACAGTAATCAAAATAGTTTGGTATTGGCACAAAAACAGAAACATAGAACAATGGAACAGGATAGAAAGCCCAGAGATAAACCCACACACCTATGGTATATTAATCTATGACAAAGGAGACAAGAATATACAATGAAGAAAAGACAGTCTCTTCAATAAGTGGTGCTGGGAAAACTGTACAGCCACATGTCAAAGAATGAAAGAACATTCTCTAACATCATACACAAAAAAAACCCTCAAAATGGATTAAAGACCTAAATGTAAGACTGGATACTATAAAAACTCTTAGAGGAAAACACAGGCAGGACAATCTTTGACATAAATCACAGCAAGATCTTTTTGGATCCACCTCCTAGAGTAATGAAAATAAAACCAAAAATAAATAAATGAGACCTAATTAAACTTAAAAGCTTTTATACATCAAAGGAAACCATAAACAAAATGAAAAGACAACCCACAGAATGGGAGAAAATATTTGCAAACAATGCAACCAACAAGGGATTAATCTCCAAAATATACACACAGCTCATGCATCTCAATATCAAAAAAACCCCAAACAAGTCAATCAAAAAATGGGCAGAAAATCTAAATAGACATTTCTCAAAAAAAAGACATACAGATGGCCAAAAAGCACAAGCAAAGATGCTCAACATCACTAATTATTAGAGAAATGCAAATCAAAACCACAATGAATATCACCTCCCACTAGCCAGAATGGCCATCATCAAAAAGTCTACAAACAATAAATGCTGGAGAGGGTGTGGAGAAAAGGGAACCCTCTTATCACCTATGTTCTTAATGGTATCTACAATAGTAAATCTTTTCCAGAAAGTTTTCAATGTACTTTGAAAACCAGATCCATCAGAGGAATCACTATTTATGGCAGTTATAGCCTTACAAAATGTATTTCTTAAATAGCAAGACTTAAAAGTCAAAATTACTTCTTGATCCATGGGTTGCAGAATAGATGTTTTGTTAGCAGGCATGAAAACAACATTAATTTTGTTAAACATCTCCATCAAAGCTCTTGAGTGACCAGGTACTTTGTCAATGAGCAGTAATGTTTGAAAGGAATGTCTTTTTTTGTGAGAAGTAGGTCTCAACAGTGGGCTTAAAATAGTCAGTAAACCATGTTGTAAACAGATGTGCTGTCACCCAGCCTTTGTTGTTCCATTTATAACACAGGCAGATTAGATTTAGCATAGTTCTTAAGGTCCTAGGATTTCCAGAATGACAAATGAGCACAGGCTTCAACTCTGTCACCATCTACATTAGCAAGAGAGTCAGCCTGTCCTTCAAAGCCAGGCATTGACTTTTCCTAGCTACCTATGAAAGTCCTAGATGGCATCTTCTTCCAATAAAAGGCTGTTTTGTCTATACTGAAAATATGTTTAATATAGTGGCCTTCATTAATTATCTTAGCTACATCTTCTAGATAACTTGCTGTAGCTTCTACATCAGTACCTGCTGCTTCACCTTGTACTTTTATGTTCTGGAGATGGCTTTCCTTAAACCTCATGAACCAACCTCTGCTAGCTTCAAACTTTTCTTCTGCGGTGTCCTCATCTCTCTCAGGCTTCACAAGATTGAAGTTAGAGCCTTGCTCTAGATTAGGCTTTGGCTGAAGGGAATGTTGTGGCTGGTTTGATCTTCCATCCAGACCACTAAAATGTTCTCCCTATAAACAATAAGACTTAAGCTTTCATATCATCGGTGTGTTCACTGAAGCAGCACTTTTAATCTCCTTCAAGAACTTTTTCTTCATACTCACAATTTGGTTGTTTGGTGGAAGAGGCCTAGATCTTGGCCCCTCTTGTCTTTCAGCATACCTTCCTCACTAAGCTTAATCATTTCTAGCTTTTGATTTAAAGTAAGAGATGTGGGAGCCTTCCTTTCACTTGAACACGTAGAGGCCACTGCAGGGTTATTAACTGGCCTACTTTCAATATTGCTGTGTATCAGGGAGTAGGGAGGCCTGAGGAAGGGAGAGAGATGGGGAAATGGCTGGTTGGTGGAGCGGTCAGAACACATACAACATTTATAACATTTACTGATTAAGTTTACCATGTTACTATGGGTGCAGTTCATCGTGCCTCAAAACAATTACAATAGGACTTCCTTGGTGGTGCAGTTGTTGAGAATCTGCCTGCCAATGCAGGGGACATGGGTACGAGCCCTGGTCCAGGGAGATCCCACGTGCCGCAAAGCAACTGGGCCCGTGAGCCACAACTACTGAGCCTGCGTGTCTGGAGCCTGTGCTCCGCAACAAGAGAGGCCACAACAGTGAGAGGCCTGCGCGTCACAATGAAGAGTGGCCCCTGTTCGCCACAACTAGAGAAAGCCCTCGCACAGAAACGAAGACCCAACACAGCCAAAAATAAATTAATTAATTAAAAAAAAAACAATTACAATAGTAACACCAAAAAGCACTGATCACAGATCACCATAACAAATATAATAATAATGAAAAAGTTTGAAATATTGTGAGAATTACAAAAATGTGACACAGAGACATGAAGTGAGCAAATGCTGTTGGAAAAGTGGTGCTAATAGATTTGTTGGACATAGGGTTACCACAAACCTTCAATTTTGAAAAACACAATAAAGCAGAGCTCAATAAAACAAGGTATGCCTGTATTCAGTGAACTCTTAAGATCTAAGCTCAGAAAGTTTCATTTATCACCTACTTAGTTCATTTCAGGAAGGTTTTCAATGAAGAGACTTATACAGCTTCCTGCAAACACCTGCTCGACATTCACCAAGTTTCACCTTAAGGAGATCCTTATACCTTAACACACACACATACACACACACACACACACACACACGTGGGAGCGCAATAAGTTGATTCTGTCACAATTAGAAGTGATGAATCATGAGAGTTTTTCCTGTATTTGCAGGTTTAGATCGACAGCAACTGTATGTTCTCCACCTAAAACAATTTTCCAAAAGTTTTAAGGATTTATTATTTTCTAATGCTTTTATTGTTTTAATGATACTCTGGAAAACTTCTAAAAGTTCTCTAAATCTCTCTTTTATTTGTGAAGCCAAGTACTGGAAAAAAATTCTGAGAGATTCTGGTATGCACCCGACCACTAAATTCTATGGGTGTGTGTGTGTGTTGGAGGGGGAAGAATTAACTAGATGAGGCACAAGCAATGGAATGATTTCTTTTAACTGGATTTGTTGGATAATGGAGTGTTTCAAGTCTACTGAAAGCATCATAAAATTTTTCTCTTTCCACACCAAGATAAACAGGGTACTGTTAACCAAATTAGTTAATCCTTTCAAGACTGCTGCAATACCTTTGAATCATTTTGAAAATCAATTCTCACTGAAAAGTATAAATATGTGGAAGGTGGTTTATATTATGGATGTGTTTTGGTTTTACATTTTAATTAAATTACTACAAGTTTTTTTTCCATTTATCTGCTCACTCCTAAAAATTGAGACCCCAGACACATACCTCCAAACCCAATTAGATAATCCTTTCAAAATAATGAAAATTAAACTATTTCTTTATATTTATTACTTGCTAAACTTTTATTTATATACCCAGGAATTGAGCCTCCTTTTAAAAATCTGAGGTCAAAATTGCTAAGTAATGCTTAGAACTAAATTATGAAAATACTACATATTATATCAATATTTATAGGAGGCAACAAAACTTAAGAGAAAATTATAGCTTAAAACATCAATTATAGCTTCGAATAGAAAGAACTGATTAATTCACAATAGAAGCAATGAGATAACAGAATAGATATTAAATAGTACAAACAAAATGAATCAAAGCCCAAAGTTGGTTCTCTGAAAAAGACTATTAAAACCAACAAACATGCTAAAGTTAAGCAAAAAGATGTTATAAATAACCAGTAACTGAAATAGAAACAAAGCATTAAATAGAAAAATAAAAAGGATCACGGTAATAGAAACTTGCTAATTCATAAAAGAATTACTATTTGTCAATTTGTAGTTAAAAATATATAGAAGTTTTAACTTTCCATAAGAAAACATTTCTTACTTTCATTAAAAAAAACAAAACAAAACAACAGAAACATTGAGACCTTTGACATTATCTATGAGAAATAAAAGCCTATGGAGAAGTACTGACTTGCCCTAGAAAAAAAACAGCCAGTTAATAATAGAGATGGACTAATATGAAAGTTTTCTGGTACCCAAACCCTTTTTTATGATAAACTATAGCTGATCTCATGTGTTTCATTTTTCTCCTTCCTGAATTGATTCTTACTGAATTTATCTTGTCTCATATGTTCTCTTCATTAGTTAGATAACACTGAATGTGTTTTCTAAGGTTCTGACTTAAAATGTTTTACCAACTTCAGCACCCAACATTCTTTTATGAAGGTGATGTCCTAAGGCCAATTTTGGATGAGCATGCAAAAAACATCAGCATCAAAAATGTCATCATCCAGGGCTTCCCTGGTGGTGCAGTGGTTGAGAGTCTGCCTGCCACTGCAGGGGACACAGGTTCATGTCCCGGTCCAGGAAGATGCCACATGCCGCGGAGCGGCTGGGCCCGTAAGCCATGGCCGCTGAGCCTGCGCGTCTGGAGCCTGTGCTCCACAACGGGAGAGGCCACAACAGTGAGACGCCTGCACACCGCAAAAAAATAAAATAAAATGTCATCACCCAGACTGATGCAAGCCCCTCAAGGAAGTAGACCTTGGTCTGTTCAGTTCACATTTTATTCATTACATTCAACCAAAAATGTTCTTTTTGTACTCAGCAGGATATGGATCACTGTGTTCATATATACCAATATAGCACACCAATTCCATTTATATCGTCAGACTGCTTATCTTTATCTGGAGGATACTTTGGAAGCATTCTTCTAAAAAGAGCAGAATATCATCTGAAGAAGCCTGGAAGTAGCTGCATAATCATTTATGAAAATCTGAATCAACCTAAGGTTCTGTCTCTCACATGTTAAAGAGATAATGTATCAAATAAATAAGTACAATTTTTATTGAATATCCACTAAGTCCTAAGCATAGATTAAATTAACCTAATTAAAGTACATTTTAGTTAGCCACTGAATACGAATCTCAGAATCTAGGTACAGTTAGGATACTGAAGATTTATAGCTTTTTAATTGCAGAGCTGTGCTCGAATTCAGATCTTCTGGCTTACATTTCAGTGTGCTTTCCACCAATCTACAATAGTACATTTTTATGCAATTTCCTATAGCAATGTAGGTTGTCTCTAGAAAGTAGATATCCTCAAATGATTGAAATTCACTTACCTTGCTTCTTTTCACAGTTGACAGCACAACCTAAAATAAGCTGGAGCAACCTCCCAAGCTCCACAGAATCTGAACATTCAGTTATTTGGTTTAAATCAGGGATAAGTTCTTCAGAAATCTGTTGTCCCAAAAACTGCAGTGTTGAAAATAAATTAGATCACTCATTTATGTAGGCTACAGAGAATTGACTACATTGAATTATTGCAAGGAAAATAAATTATAAATAGGTTCACGAAAAGACTCAGATAAATTAACAAATGATAAACCCACAATTACTGACTAAAACCAGTTAGTAAAGTTCAAGCAACCTCCCAAAATTTTGAGAACCAACCAAAAGCAACTAAAATGGTTTTATAACAAATATCCTTTACCCCACTGTCAGAGAGAGGAATTGTTTAAGAAGCCCCTGGCCTGATCTATTATGATAAAACATATGCCTTTCCATAAAAAAATAAACAGACTTAAGTCAAAGAAAATTCATAATATTTTGATACATATTCAATGAATAGAGAACCATAAAATAAACCAAATGAACAACAAATCTAATGGATTAATCTTTCCTGGCTCTATCTTTTTTTTTAAGATTGCTTTTTTCTTTTTTCTTTGGCTGTGCCATGCAGCTTGCAGGATCTTAATTCCCTGACCAGAGATTGAACTCAGGCCCTGGGAGAGAAAGTGCCACGTCCTAACCACTGGACTGCCAGGGAATTCCCAAGATTGTTTTTTACAAGAAACTAAAAAGTATTCTTGCCATTAAAAAAAACCAAAAAACTTCAAAATGAGTTTTAGGCATTAATGAATTGAAAAATTTTAGTTCTGGAATATTTTGGAAGAAACTACAAGTGCAATTGTATGAAAACTTTAAAAAGTAAAAACAAAATTCTTTAATGGCAAAACCAAACCAAAAACTTTTACACATTAAGCAATAAACTTTCTTATATCAAATAATCCTGCTAGAGAACTTCTTAAGATGCTGAATAAGAAAAACAAATCACTTGAATAATGCATTATCTAATGTGACTTTAATACTACTTTTATTTTGCATTTTTTCCCAATTCACTTGCACAAGCATAATTTCATAGTATGTCTTTGCTGTTATTTACATTGGAAAGAAATATCAAAACAACGCTTTAAATAGAAAAGTACTTTAATTTAGTTATAAGGTCTACTTTATAGCACTGCATAAAATCAAATTATATAAAGATGAAAGTAATTTTATTTGAGAAAAAATCAACTTAAAGAGTATCAATATAGAAACATTATTTTACAAATCAATATATTACTTTTTAGCCCCTTTACGTTAACAAAATTCGAGTGTTCTAAAAATGGAAAAATCATAATATATTTCAATTATGAATTATATACCAGTAAAATGTTATAAACAAAAAGCCAAGTCATTTTTCAGTGTCAATATAATTATCAGAGTATTTTATATTTAAACAAAGTCAAATGATTTTCATACCTCACTGTAATAACCCATAATTCCTTGAAGTACCTTCTTTAAATTACTAGCCTAATGGAGGAAAAAAAATAAATTATTTAATATTAACAATGAAATAAAATATATGTCAGGGTGAAATACAATAAAAACTTCCTGATAAAAATGACAACAAAAACATATATTAGAGTTCTATAAATACAAATACATGATTTTTAAACATCAAAGCTTTATTCAGAGTTTGATTATAGAAAAAACGTCTTCTTCCTTAGATAGTTGAACTAGAGTGATTGTATTTAGAGTGAGCCACAACAAACTCAAGTACCAACTTAAAAGATTTAGCTATGAGCATGTCCACCTTCAGTCATGAGTGAGTAACTGGATCTAGACTTACTCTCCACCACAAACAACTAGAAAACAGGATAAAATACAAGGAATATTGTTTTCAAGCTTTAGCCAAAAGACAATATAGAACTCTAATTTCTAAGAGAAGGAAAACAAAAAAGATGAGCCCTACACTAGTCTAAGACTTCTCTCTAGAGGCAATTTTCATACCATGGCACAGGGAGGTGGAAACAAAACAAAGCCTGATGTTCTTGTGGAGTTGAGAAGATAGACATCAGAAGTTCAGGAAGGTCGAGGTAGTTGGGATTTGCAGGGCAGATAAATGAAGAGGTGAGAGCTTTGGAAAGAAATCTCCATAGTAGTCCCTTTGACTCTTTGGCTGAATACTAATTTGCATGTGCATGGGTGAAACTCAATGAGATTAAACAAAAATAATTTCCAAGGAAACAACAATCTAGGGAACTATAAACTGAACAATTCCTTGAAGATTGCACAGGGCCGGAAACTGCTGAAATTCCCACCAGTCAGAGTGAAGAGATCATGACTATGCTAATACAGACAAGCATTCACTAAAAACCCCCAAAAGGTAACAGCTTAGTAGTGAGTCTAACCTAGCCATAGAGGAAAAAATAACTCTAGATCTGCCTTCCATCCCCCCAAACCCTGAAAAGATCAAACTGATTCACAAGTATCTTAACTGCCTGTAAGAACAAAGTCCAACACTCTTTAAAGGAATACAAAAAACCCAGCACTCAATAATAAAATTCACACTGTCTAGCGTCCAATAAAAAATTACTACACATGTGAAGAAGCAGGAGTATGTGAACTATAATTAGGAGAAAACTCAGTCAATAGAAACAAGCCTAAAATGAGAGATGAAAGAATTAGAAGATAAAAAAGTTAAAACTGTTTGTTTAAAAATGTTCAAGGGGGGCTTCCCTGGTGGCACAGTGGTTAAGAATCCGCCCACCAATGCAAGGGACACAGGTTCAAGCCCTGGTCCGGGAAGATCCTACATGTCGCAGAGCAACTAAGCCCGTGCGCCACAACTACTGAGCCTGTGCTCTAGAGCCCGCGTGCCTAGAGCCTGTGCTCCGCAACAAGAGAAGCCACCGCAATGAGAAGTCCGCGCACCGCAACGAAGAGTAGCCCCCGCTCGCCGCAACTAGAGAAAGCCCACGCGCAGCAATGAAGACCCAGCGCAGCCAAAAATTAAAAAAAAAAAAAAAAAGTTCAAGGATTTAAATAAGAGGAATATAAGAAAATAAATATTTTTTTTTAAAAAAAAGAACAAAATAAAGAGATTGTCAATGGATAAAAAAGCAAGACCTAACTATTAGGTGACTACATCACTTTCAATATAAATACACAGAGAGACTAAAGAAGAGAAAAAGATATAATAGGCAAAAATAATCTTTAAAAAACAGGAGTGGTACATCAGTATCAGACAAAGTAGACTTCCAAAAAAGAAATATTACCAGGGATAAAAATAAGTCATTTTATAATGATAAGTAGATTCATTCAACAAGAAGACATAAAAAATTAATGTATATAAACCAAATAACACAGATTCAAATTACATGATTAAAAAATTAGAATTGAAAGGAGAAATTGACAAATCCACAATCATCATTAGAGATCTGAGGACTCCTCCCCCCTTAACTGATAGAATAATCAGACAGAAAATCAATAAAGATATAAAAGTAAACAGTACTATCAACAAAGCTGTAATAATCCATATTTGTAGGACTGTAAAATACATGTTGTTTTCAAGTGCACATGGAATATTCACCAAGACAGACCATATATTAGGTCATAAAATAAGTCTTAGTAAATGTAAAAGAATTCAGAGTATGTTCTCAAAACAAAATGGAATTAAATTAGAAATTAATAAATAAAAGAAAGATATGTAGAAAATCCTCAAATATTTAGAATTTGAAATACCTACTTCTAATCTACCCAGGGGTCAAAAGAAAAATCAGAAGGGAAATTACCAAATATTTTGATCTAAATGAAAATAAGAACACAGTATGTTAAAATGTGTGGGATGTGGCTAAGGCAATGCTTACTACTAGGGAAAAGTGCTTAAAGCTGATGACTTAAGCTTTCACCTTAAGAAGCAAGAAAAAGAGCAGATGTTAAGAAGAAAGGAAATAACAAAGAAGAGACAGGAAATCCAGAAAACAAAAGCTAGTTCTTTTCAAAAAACATTTTTTTTAATTGAAAAACATCAAGCCAGATTTATCAAGGAAGAAAATATAAAAGACATAAATTACCAATATTAGAGAAGAACAGAAACAATGCAACATCCATCAACAGGTGAATGGCTAAGCAAATTGTGGTAAATCAGTGTAATGAAATACTACTCAGCAAAAAAAAAGAAATAACTACTAATACAGGCAACATGGATGAGTCTCAAAAACAATACATGAGTAAAAGAATACCAAAGAGTTCATAATATCTGATTCCATTTATATGGAGCTCCAGAAATTAAACCTATACTGACTGAAAGCAGACCTGTGGCCACCCAGGGCCAAGTCAAGAGTGAGGATTAACTGGGAAGGGGCATATGTTCCTGTTTTTGCTTAATGGAAACGTTCTATATCTAACTATGATGGTATAAGAACATACATAAGTGTCAAAACTCAAACTATACACAATAAAATGTATCCTTCAGTTAATTTAAAAAATAAGATTTAGTTGAGCTTAGTGCTAATTTCAGACCACTGTTTGGATCAAGTACTTCTAGCATTCATTCTACATACCTTTATTCGCCAGTTGTCACCGATATCCTCTTTAATTTGGCTTAACCAAGATTCATTGAACCAAGCTACGTCACTACAACAAAAATACAAATGTTGAACATTAAAATGATTTTATTTCATGAAAAATACCAAATTTAATCAACAGATTCAAAGTTATTTTCCATCTTAAAGCCTGTCCTTAATAAGAATAGTAAATATTATTTAAAATGAACCCACTGAACTTTTTGTTATTCCTAAGGGTTTCTTTTGGAATTTCTCATAGTAAATTAATTAAGTCATTAACATCTTCAATTTAACAAACATTTACTAAATATCTCATACTAGGCACCCTGGTAGGTAGATGTAAAAGTCCCAATCCTAAAGGGAAAAAAAAGGAAAACATTTTAACGTGTCTACTATGTATCAAGCACTGTGCTTGATGTTTTTTCATATTACTTCATTTAAATATCATAGTAACTTGGCAAAGCATCCATTATCCCCAATCTTACTCCTCAGTGAACTGAGAATAAGACAATAATTTTCCCCAAGTGACACTAGTACATGGCAAAGTTTAGTATTAAGTCCGATATTGACATTGAAGGCCAAGACAAAGAACTGCTATATCAAATTTTTATGTATTCAATAAGGCCTTGAAGAATAACACCCGATTATAAATAGTGAACTACAATAATAGATTATATTCTTTTTTTTTTTTTTTTTTTTGCGGTACGCTGGCCTCTCACTGTTGTGGCCTCTCCCGTTGCGGAGCACAGGCTCCGGAGGCGCAGGCTCAGCGGCCATGGCTCACGGGCCCAGCCGCTCCGCAGCATGTGGGATCCTCCTGGACCGGGGCACGAACACGTATCCCCTGCATCGGCAGGTGGACTCTCAACCACTGCGCCACCAGGGAAGCCCAATAGATTACATTCTAAACAAATACTTGGATGCTTGCTGTGAGTAAGAGTAAAATGAAGATGAATAATTTATTATCCTCTTAGAGAAATATCTAATAAAGGGAGAAAGTAAAGAGCACAAATAACTATACTCAAAGGAGAATGTGATAAATGCTTTAAGGAGTAAACAAACACCAAGAAATTACAGAATGTTAGTACTAGAAGAGGTCTTACCTAAATTTTTACTTTACAGATAAGCCAACTAAAGTGAGGGTAGAAATTAAAGAGGTTATTTCCAAGGCGGTATCCTGAATTTAAAGATGCAAAGCTGAAAACAGTGCCTAGTTTTTCAGCAATCATTCTGCCTCAGATGTGCTAAAACAGATGTCACTTCTGACTACAGTAACCAGAAATGGCTTCACCATTTTCAATTCATTCTTTGGAATTTGTAACCATTTTCTTTTGAGCAAATTAATGTTAATTATTTTCGACTTTTCTCAGATGCTAAGGCTATAATTACCAAAATAACTTGGCTAAGTGTGTAAATGGTATATTTCTAACCAGGTATTTACCTGAAAAGACTAAATTTATTTAGTTAATGAGTCAAAACTCTCAAAGTAAATTTACTTTCTTTTGACATCAGTTTAAGTTGAAGAGGTATGCCAATTGCAATGGTTAATTTTATGTGTCAATTTGGCAGGGCCCCAGTACCCATATATTTGGTCAAACATGCTTGGATGTTGTAGTGAAGATGTATTTTAGATGAGATTAACATGTAAATCAGTAGACTCTGAGTAAAGCTAATTACCCTCCATAATGTAGTTGGGCCTCATCCAATCAGCTGAAGGCCTTAAGAAAATGACTCACCTCCCCTGAGAAAGAGTAAATTCTGCCAGTAGACTGCCTGTCAACTCTAGCTGCAACATCAACTCCTCCCTAGATCTCCAGCCTGCTGGTCTACCTACTCTGTGGGTTTTGGAGTTGCCAGCCTGCAAAATCACGTGAGCCAATTCTTAAATTTCTCTCTCATCCTGTGTGTGTGTGTGTGTGTGTGTGTGTGTGTGTGTGTGTGTGCATATACACATGCATATATATACATATCTTATTGGTTCTATTTCTTTGGAGAACCCTGACTACCTACTACACTTGTCTTCTGACCCTAAAAAAAAATCTTCATATATGATTCTATAATTCTATAATTCCATTGTAATTAGCTTTAGAAAATGGATCTAGAGATAACCTCTTCCAGTGCTTCCTCCTTTTGCCTTGCATTCCTACTTGTCTTCCTTCCCATCTCAAATCAGCTTTAGCCCTATGTCTTAGAGTATGCTCAGGCTGCTACAGCAAAATACCACTAGATGGCTTAAACAACAGAAATTTATTCCTCACAGTTCTGGAGGTTGGAAGTCCAAAATCAAGAGGCTAGCAAGGTAGGTTTCATTCTGAGATCTCTAGTTGCTACCGTCTTGCTGTGTGCTCACATGACCTCTTTTTTGTATGTTTATAGACAGAGAGTGAGCTCTCTGAATTGTCTTCTTATAAGGAGTTCAATCCTACTGGATCATGTCTCCCCACTTTTATGACCTCATTTAACTTTAATTACTTCTGTATAGACCCCATCTCCAATATAGTTAAACTGGGGGTTTGGGCTTCAACAGGAATTTTAAAGGGACACAAACATTCAGTCCATAATACCCTAACTGAGAAATACTTTCTAACTTCTCCATAGAAATCTAACTCTTGTTCTCTTATAAACAAATCCATCCTTCTCAAACAATTATAATTGCAGCCAATCTTTTCCACTATTAAACTTTATATCCAATCTCAGAACATTCAGGACATATCCTTCTTTTACGTTTTTGCACTGCCACATCTACATGCTTTAACTAGACTCTTGGCCCCAACAATTAGCTCCTTTTTTCTAGTATTTCCCAGAACTTCAATGAAACTTAAGAGACACCAAATAAGAAGGGAACACAAGAATAAGGAAGTGAAATGTGATCTTAACTGTTTTCTAATAAAACTAAGTAAGAAACACTACAGGATTATTTTTTAACTCCACCCATGGTATTTGTCTTCACAATTCTACCAACTAAACATAGGTAGTAATTAACACCTACTGGTTACTAGACACAACATAGCTGTGTTGCTTCAGTGGACGCCCTGACACCATTCTTCATAAATAATCAAAAGGCCTTGTGTGCTTAGCACATCAAATTGTGATCTGTACTTTGGACATGCACATCTGGCCTCTCATTTATTAAGACTCCAAAGTAAAAGTCTATCAGGAGGGGTTCAACATACTCGGCTGAAATGATTACAGTTCACTGAGGGCACTGGCTTGAGTCAGGCCAAAGTGATAAAAATATGGGCTTTGCAATTTTACTCATTATTTGACTTACTGAAGTCATTTCACCTTTATAAACCTCTGTTTCCTCACCTATAAACTGAGGATAAAAATAATGCCTACCTCACAAAACAGTAATAAATATTAAATGAAATACCATATGTACAGGGTATAGAACAATGTCTTACATTTAGTAAATACTCATATGTTGGCTTTCATGATTTATTATTTTAAATGCTCAAATATCTGCTGAATGAATGAACAAGTAAGTACATGATCTTGAGGTCTCTGGATATTCTACATTCTGTCTCATTCTTCTCCCTCTCATGAAAATGTCTAGTCAAAGACAATAGAAAAAAACAGAGAAATTATCTGGTGCTTAAAGTGACAAAGCTAAAAAGTAGCATACACTATTTATAGCTGTTATGGGTTGAATTATGTCCCCAAAAAAGATGTGTTCAAGGCTTAACCCCCGCTACCTGTGAATGTAACCTTATTCGGAAATAGTGTCTTTGCAGATGTAATCAAGTTAAGATGAGGTCACACTAAATTAGGGTGGACCCTAATCCATTATGACTGGTGTCCTTCTAAGAGGAGAAGAGACACAGAGGGAAGACAGCCGTGTGAAGACGGAAACAAAGATTGAAGTTATGATGCCTCAAACTAAGGGATGCCTGGGGCTACCAAGGACTAGAAACAGCAAAGCAGGATCCTGACCTAGAGGTTTTGAAGGGAGCACGGTTCATCCAATACCTTGATATAGGACTTCTAACCTCCTGAACTCTTAAAGAACAAATTTTTGTTGTTTTAAGCCACCTAATCTGTGGCACTGTTATGGAAACCATGGGAAATGAATACAGTTGTAGTTATAATTTTCCCCTCACGTGTCTTTAAAATAACAACAGTTTCTGCATTTAAAAAAGAGATACATATTATGTATTAAGACTTAAGAAAACAATTAAAGAACTGTAGAATCCTAGCAACAATTCCATGGCTCACCATGTCTAAGTCATATACTTTGGGAATTGATTCTTTTTTTTTTTTTTTTTTTTGCGGTACGCGGGCCTCTCACTGTCGTGGCCTCTCCCGTTGCGGAGCACAGGCTCCGGACGCACAGGCTCAGCGGCCATGGCTCATGGGCCCAGCCGCTCCGTGGCATGTGGGATCTTCCCAGACCGGGGCACGAACCTGTGTCCCCTGCAGTGGCAGGCAGACTCTCAACCACTGCGCCACCAGGGAAGCCCTGGGAATTGATTTTTAAGATTTTATTATTTAGAAGCATACCTGCCTCAGGTAACTAATGAAAGAATTATTCATTAGATTTTGCTACTTCCTTAAAAAGCAAATTTTTCCTTCTCATTTTCAGTAACAACTTTGATGTGAGTCACAACAGCCATCAACGCAATACATAATAAATTGGAACATATATAAAGTGCTTTGAAGTGTTCAAAGAAATAAGGTAAAATTTGCTTTTTTTAGCAGGAATATTATAAACTGACCCAACTAGGGGAAAATGTATGCTATAAGTTTCACTGTCTGGATCCAGACTTCTGAAAAGCTTACAGAAGAGGAAGGGGGTTCAAAAAGAAAAATAAATTTAAATTGGCTCTTATACTATAAAGAGGTGTAGACATCTAAGTACATGCAAAAACAGACAAATGAAACAAAAAAGGGGTTTAGGCCCAATTTTAGGTCACTGTCATTTGTTTTATGAAGAATGAGAGCTTTCTGATTGGTTGGCTATTTTATTATTCCTGCAGAAAAGCTATTAGAAGACAGTAAGAGACAAAAGAGAGAATAAAAAAAGAAAAATCAGAGAGACAGAGGATCAGCAGTAAAAACAGAATCCAACACATTATGTAAGAATGAGTTGGTGATAAAGGATACGGTTTAACTAAAATTGACCTGACCCTACTCTAAACATCAGGTACAGTGCTAGCATACAGGAGGTCAAAGAGCCATATGTATCACCATATAATAGTAAAAACAGGTCTCATCTACTCTGTTGTGGTGTAAAGCTATTAAAGACACTTCAGTACATATAAATGACATCTTTGGATGGCACTGTTGAAGTGAGTGAATGCTCACCGGCCTTACACCTATACCAAAACAACGTAGCTGCGTCTACACCAACACGCACAAGAATGAGAAAAGGCCAGGTCGTATGTTCTAATGACAAAAAATAATGACGACTTTCCCAAATCATCAAGAAAGGACCATATTCAGAATTCTTAGTTCTGACCAATTAAATCACTTTGAAACCAATTAGGGTATAAATAAATAATTAAGAAACATTTTTAAGAAAGCAGGGGAGTAAGGCATATTTTAGAATGACTGCCAAAAAAAAATGTTAACATACTAAATTTATCTTTTAAAGTGTTAATCTTGAGTTAACCATAAAATCTGTCTATTCAAATTAGAACATTTTGAAGATTCCAAGTAACTAAGATTATGATATTGTTTGAAGTTGTTTTTCTAAGAGTGGTAAAGAATTTTTTCTAATCCATCTACAGAGTTTTTCAATGTCAATCATAAAAAACCTTTACAAAATGATGGCAATAATTAAATAATTTCTGATATATAAAACCATGTAGCAGAAATAGGAGTCTGGTGTCATTGAAGATATATTACCATGAAAGTAAGCTAATACAAAATCGGTATGACTATTAACTAATAAATTATGACCACAGGGCTTCCCAGGTGGCACAGTGGTTAAGAATCCACCTGCCAATGCAGGGGACACGGGTTTGAGCCCTGGCTGGGGAAGATCCCACATGCCGTGGAGTAACTAAGCCCATGCGCCACAACTACTGAGCCCATGTGCCACAACTATTGAAGCCCGTGTGCCTAGAGCCCATGTTCTGCAACAAGAGAAGCCATGACAATGAGAAGCCCGCGCACCGCAACAAACAGTAGCCCCTGCTTGCCGCAACTAGAGGAAGCCCGGGCACAGCAACAAAGAGCCAACACAGCCAAAAAAAATTAATTAATTAATTAATTTAAAAAAAATTATGACTACAGAATAGGCCCTGTACAGAAGAGTACAACTCATATTGTAGATATTATAACCCTAATCCTTATACAATGTTTGGCAAAAATTACGAAATAATGGATTTAGGAACTTTTGATATTGTATAATTATATAAAAGGGGCCCAACCCAAACAGAATCACTTTATTGGTTAAGGTACCCAGCATCTGTGACTTAAAATGTCATTTACACAACATTTCATTATTGGTGGATTCATACAGTTATGATTATTAATTCAATATAGATTTTAAATTAATATTTTTTCCAAATCCAGTATTTCCTGCTTCAATTATCTCAAAAATAATAATCTCCATGTATTGATATCTTAAGATGACAACAGAATAACTGAAGGAAACATTACAGTATAAGAAATTATATCACTCATTTAACCTATTTCTTTCTCAGTAACTATAACTTGTGAACATGACCAGAACAAGTTTAAAATTAACATCTCTTGACTAGATAAGAACCCTGATTGCTCATTTAATTAAGATGTATCTCTATGAACAAGCAAGAAATAATCAGGTGGTAAAATTTTTTGTTCCTTACATGCAAGAATGCCTTGGCAAAATATACCTGTCATCACTGGAAAGGATAAAGTTTCAATAACCTTTAGAATACAAGTCTAAATTTTCTTCCTTGAAATTGGGTTTACAATTATTTCAGGAAGAGTGTGGAACACTACTTACATTTGATGAAGAACTTGTGCCATGGCAACTCCATTAGTCAGCTGTTTCACATCCTGACAAGGTGCAGCAGTATTGAACGTCTGCAGCTAAAATGACATACAGCAAGTTATTTAACTGCTTTACTCCCCTCCCCCCTCAATTTATATACATGAATGAACACTAGAAAGAAAACTGTTTTGTTTAAATAGACCCTGCCAAACAAATGAAATTATACTCATATGTTTCTATGACTGTTATATTTTTATAAGAATACTTAACATTTCATAAAATCATTACCATACCTAATAGTCAAACGTATTGATGTCATGTATGAAGTACTTCAGAATTTCTGAAAAACACGTGTAGAACTCTTAAGATAGTAATAGTCTGTGTTTTGTCAATTTTTAGGAGAATAACATCAGGAAAAGAATTTTAAGATAACCTAACATCTGCAAGTTAAAATTTCACTCATATCATTTGGTAGGAAAACAAAAGCTAGAAATGTCAAGTCTAAAACTACCTAGTTAATCAATAAGCTCTAAATAAGGCAGGACTTCTGCCTGTTACCAACAGTTACCCTTAGAGCATGAACAGTCCAGGGCCCACCAATCACGCCAAGTTGTATCTATCTAGTTTGGCTTTAGATGCTACTAACTTTTCAAATCTCTGTGTATTAAACATTCATGTACATTTTAAAAATAGAAGTGAAACAGTGGCAACTCTTCCTAATAAGCAAATACAAGATAGAGGAATTTTTTTAAAGCAAATTGCAACAGAGCTCAATGGATTATATACTTTCTCGAAATCTAATCTCAATCCATAAATATCTTAAATTAAATACACTATGATTCTCTATTCCCTCACATATTCATCTCCTTTACTATTCAATTATAATTCCTTAGTTTACCACCATAATACACCTTTAGTGGTTGTTGTATTTTGAGATTCTACAAATCTGTCTCCATTATCCTTATACAAAGTGGAAGAATGACACAAACTACGTAAATCTAGCCACAGTTACTTTCAAAGCACAAAGATAAAGATACTTTACTGAGCTTCTACTCTACGTAGGGCACTGTAGTATAGGAAGGAGTTACAAGGGAAAAACACCAGGTTTTCACTCTCAAGTAGCTTCAATCCAGAGTTAAGGAGAGGAGAAAAAGACACAAATCATTTGCAAAAGATGTCACTTCTAGTCTCATGACTGCAGTATGCACAAAATGTTCCAAACTAACCTAATTAGGGCTTGTATTTATTAAAGACTTCTTAAAGACTTATTTATTAAAGACTTCTTAGAGATGATTCCAATGGATGATCCTGAGTAAAGAAAGGGCCAGGGGAAGGAAACTTCAGGAAATAGCAACATGATAAAAGCACAAGTACAAGAAAAGACATGGTATTTTTAGGTAACATGCAGTTCAGTATTGCTGGATTTCTCTGCATGTTCAGTTGTTAAGGGAGACAACCAAGGGGGTAAAAAACAGGCATGCGTCAGAACTCGGGGTCATGGCAAGAAACTTGGAATTATCCTTAATGGTATTATCTATATCATGGGGAAACAGTAGAATAGTTTCTACCTCACAAGTTGGTTGTGAGAATTAAATAAATTAGCAAACACAGTGTACTCAGATCAGTGCCTGGCACGTGGTACAAACTCAACAGCTGTTAGCACATTAGCTATGAGTCAGGGTTTCTCAAAGTGTGGCATCTAAGAACAATATGTAACAGAATCTCCAGACAAACTAAATCAGAAAATCCCCAAGTGATTCTTATGTACATCAGTTCTTTAGAACCATTGCTCTGGGTGATGAAGAATCACTAAAGAGTAACAAGGAAGAGACATCTTTAGTATGTTTTGGATAGTAGCAAGAGTGACACAGAGAATGGGAGAGAGTAGCTTTATGCTTGCTCAGTTAGAAGGCTCCTGCAATGGTCTTTTTGACAACATGGAATGCTAAGATTAGTTAGGGTAATGCTGACTAACAGGACAGCGTGAATTCATGGAATATTTAAATTATAAAATAAGAAGGATTTTGCAGTTGGGTGGATGTACAAGGAAGAAAAACCCCAGGGTTTAGGGCATCTTTAAAAGGAAGATAATCATATACGTTCAGGTAAAATGTGGCTCCCACTTCTCAACCCTTCCTACTTACACATTACATCATTAAGTTTCTACAAAATGGATATGATTAGTGATTTTAAGAAGGCAATTTCATGAGACACAGAATATTAGGCAAAATAGTAAAGAAATATGTAAAAGGAGTAAATACACTGAGTGCCTCATGGCCCACCACGCCCAGATTAAGATCAATTTCTTCTTTTTACAGCCATGAAAAGTATTTCTTGGAAGCTCTTAAACTAGTTGCAAAATAAATTAGATAACAGAGAACGTCACTTCATTTGGCTAAATTGAAAGACTTTATAACCAAGAAGTGTGAATAAATTATAAAGCTCAGTGAGGGGAGTGAAGCCACAGCAGTGGGACAAAAGAAAATGTACCCTTTCAGACTACTCTTCATAGAGGTGAAGATGCAAAAGTCTTTTGGTGAGTGACCCAAAAAGGACAAACAGGGCTTCCATCACTAAACACAGTGCTCTGGCAAATAGCATCTTACTTTCTTCTTTATTTTTAAATAAAGCAAACAATCAGAAATGTGGAAATGCTGTTCCTGAACTGCTTCAATATAAACGTCAAAGAAATCAAGGAAGAAAAGGGGTTTTCACCACTGACACCCAACAAAAACTCAACTTTGGGTCAACTCTATTCTCAAATTATTCTCAAATTCTCTTCCGTCAGCTGCTCATTTCAGAAAGAGAATCACTGCTCTGAGTTTTAAGATCTTCATAAAAATGATTCAGCCTTTTTTTTTCTTTTTTGTAACTTGGGCATACATTCGGTATTAGTTTTTCCTTCACCGGCATGTTGAAGGCAAAGAATGAAAGAACCAAGTAAACCATTAAGGAAAGCCTGGTCCAGCACTCTAATTTTATTGAAGAAATTAAAGTCCAAAGATTTAAAATTTTCAAATGTCACAGAGCCAAAAGGCAGAATTAAATTTATCTTCACACACGTACTTCAAACTCTCTCTACCATGTAAATGATGCCCAAATTTATCCTTCAGCCCTCAATTTTTTGCTGAGTAGCAGTATAACATTTCTAAGAACTAATTATTTTAAGGTGAGCTCCAAATCATAAAATATAACTTTTAAAGAACTGCCAAAACAGGCATCTCTTCACCTAACCAACTTTTTTTGATGACCTCTCTGTTAAGGATGGTTCTATTGTCCTAGAACAATGTCCAGTACTGAAAGAACACAGTTTACTACCAGCTATCTTCTCACGTCCATTATAACGGGTTTTTTTTTTTTTTTGTGGTACGCGGGCCTCTCACTGTTGTGGCCTCTCCCGTTGCGGAGCACAGGCTCCGGACGCGCAGGCTCAGCGGCCATGGCTAACGGGCTCAGCCGCTCCACGGCATGTGGGATCTTCCCGGACCGGGGCACAAACCCGCGTCCCCTGCATTGGCAGGCGGACTCTCAACCACTGCGCCACCAGGGAAGTCCCATCATAACGTTTTTTTAATCTTATATCTCCTACAACTTCCCCTCAACACGTAACATTACTTAGCTTGGCAGGGAGCACATTCATTAAGAGTCCAGGGATATCATGACAAAGGTGTCTTCCATTACCTTCTTTCAATCTATCCTCAAAGAAGACTATTACATTACTGCTAGAAGTTCTTCCCTGTGTCTGGAAAACTCATTTCTCTTGATTTCTACTTGTTGAAATTCATCAATCCTCTAGGAAATAGTTAAAAATTTATCCTAGGTATCTACAAAAACCTATATACTTAGTGGTGAATAACGAACGGTGAAATACTAGTTTCTGATGTCAGGACCAAGACAAGGATATTTACTATCATCACTTTGATTCAATGTTGTACTGCAGATCCTAGTCAGTTTTTGTTTCTGGGAATAAAGCAGAAAACAGGTCAGACAAGAGCTCTGACCCCAAAGTGCAAACGAGATGACTTCAGAAAATGTTAAGTGTTACAGACACAACAAAAAGGGGTTAACAGGTTACAATGGGATAGGAGTAGGAGACAGGTAGGTCACTCACTGTCACAGACTGTCTCTGAAAGATGACAAGAGACCCAGGAACTGAATGGTGAGAAGTCAGCCAGCCATTGGAAGAACCAGAAGGAGGATATTTTAGGAAGAGGGAAGAGAAGTTAAAAAGCCCTGATGCATTAAAAAAAAAAAAAAAGAGCTTGACTTCAAGAAACAGAAAGTCAACACAGCATGGTGGGCACGGAGGAGTGTGGCATGAGACCAGTTTTCAGAAAGTTGGGGAGGTGAGGTAAGACCAACTATGCAGTAGCTGACGAACAGCAAAGTTCACTGGGAATCATCCAGAGAGGTAAAGAAAAGCCTAGAGGCAGGAACCTAAGAAACTAAGGCAGAAGATAATTTCACAAAGGAGCCATCAATTAAGATAAGGATAATATAATAGTTCCCAGTCTGCCAATCCCAGTACGTGAAGGCCTTAGAGAAAAGAGCTCAAGTGCAATGGGCTGAGGAGTAAATAGAAGCTCAAGAAGTATAAAGGATGAGTACTTAAAAATACAAGAAATATGACTGTGAAGGAAGAGGGAGAATACAGTGTAGCTTTAATAGGGAGTGATGGCTCTTTTTCTTTTTAAGAGAGGGAAGATTTGAGCAAGTTTACATGTAGAGAGGAAAGAGCTAATGGAGAGGAAAAAAATAAATACCAAAAGGGGATAAATGACAGAGCAAAGTTTTACAAGAGGTGAAAGAGGTGGATCTAGAGCCAGAGCCAAAGATAAGGAGGAGGTCGTTTTCCTGATGGGGAGAAGGTTTGGGGCTCAAACAGGGTACTGATAAAGGTTTGCAAGGAGAAGTAAGAGAGGAACTGTGTGGTTCTTCTTAATCATAAAGCTGGGCAGTATACGGGAACAGGAGAATTTGGCTGTAGCAGCATTTGAGAGGCAACAGTCTGCACGTTAATTCCATTTTCTCCATAGTGTTTCAGCAGCCTGAGAGAGAACTGGAGAAGCAAACAACCAGTTATACTCTGTCACCTATGATTCCTTATCTTTCCTTATTATTATAAATAATATTTTTACATGGGACTTCCCTGGCGGTCCAGTGCTTAAGACTGTGCTCCCAATGCAGGGGGCACGGGTTCGATCCCTTGTGCGGGGGAACTAAGATTCAACATGCCACATGGTGCAGCCAGAAAAATAAAAGTAAATATAAATAAACAATATTTTTACAGTATTTAAGGAATTTTGCCTTCCATTATAAAAAATACACAGCTCTGCCTACCACATCAATTAAAACTGAAAATTCTTTGATTATGCTTGATATCTCTCTTCCTCAGTGTCTTATACAAAGTAGGAACTTCACTATTTATTAATACTGATTAAAACAATGGATACAGTCACAAAATATTTTAAATTTTGAAATACAATTCAAGAAAATCCTATACTTCACCACCAACTCTCATGGAAGTCAATGACATCATAAAGACTAAGTTTACTAGGTAAGTCATGTTTAGAGCAACAATGCAACAGATTAGGATACACCCTTTAATTAGTCACTTGTTTAATAGAACACATCATTAGAAGTAATGTTGTCTTGTTTCATGACAGCCTTAAACATGGTATCTAAATCCCAATACTTCTTTTTTTTTTTTTTTTTGCGGTACGCGGGCCTCTCACTGTTGCGGCCCCTCCCGTTGCGGAGCACAGGCTCTGGACGCGCAGGCTCAGCGGCCATGGCTCACGGGCCCAGCCTTTCCGCGGCATGTGGGATCTTCCCGGACCGGGACACGAACCCGTGTCCCCTGCATCGGTAGGCGGACTCTCATCCACTGCGCCACCAGGGAAGCACTCCCAATACTTCTTTTAAGTGAAAATACAGATGAACACTTTGCTAATTGCTTTTAACTCAGAAACTCCAGATGCTTGCATTCTACTTAAAGCAAAAGCTGTTAACCTTCAAAGTGTAAAGGTTGCTTTACATTATGGTTATTTCCAATAAACTTCACACATTGTCAGAAACCTTCCCTAATTTCTCATTCTTTTGAATTACATGCATTGAGAGATAGACAGGGAATTTCATCAACCAATTACCGCCTCCTAATCCAGTCTGTTTACATTCCATTCTGCACACAGTCCCCTACACAAAACTAAACAACTGGTTTAGGGATGAGCATCACTGACAGCACCTTGTGGACCATCGAGCATCAACCTTGCCCAATGTGGGTTAGAAGCCACACCTGAATGTCAGCTCTCTGATAGCTGAGCACCTCCAAAAGGTGACAGAGACATTGTTTTGCTGGCGGAAATAGTGCGGACAGATCCTGCCCGTCCAAACCCAACAAATTAACAGAAATACTAAGCGCGGATAAAGTGCAAATGAAAATGCCACGTTCTTTTCTTTAAGGAAAATGCTTGTCCATTGGAAGGGGAGGGGAACCAGTGAGAAAAAGGGAATACAAGCCCCCATCCCTAACATATCTTCTGATCCACGCAGGAAATACGTGGAAACATCTCTTCCAAGCGGCTTCTACAAACATGGATGTCCTGGGGTCAGGGAGAAGCAATGATCCACTAACTAAAACCACCTCTTGGTCACCTGTGTCCAAGTAGAGGAAGGTGCTTGCAGTGGGAGGGAGGTTTCAGCGGGGGTCTTCACTCCCAAGTGGCACAAAGGTCACTATGGTAAGACTGTTCAGCAGACGGAAGGCAAGGGTGTCGGTGGCCCAGAAAGTCTAGGGCTTGGGCGCAGGGCAGGGGCAAAAAATGGGAGAGCGGGGAGTAAAGGGATGGACGCTTGGCTCCCGCCACAGCTGTTCGGAGCACGACCAGGGCGGTAAGACAAGCCTCCTCCGTCCCGCCCCCCAGAGCTCCCTTTACCCTTCCCCCGCCCTCAAAGACATAAACACACGCACACTCACTCACGGACGCACACCTGCCCCGCGACCCGCAGGTGGCACTCTCGCGGTCAAGGGCGACGGGAGGCGCGGAGGGCAATGCGCGGAGTCCGGGGCGCAGGTGGCCCCCGCTACGGCGCAGGTGGTCCCCGCTGCTCCGCAGGCTAACCTGAGAGGTGCCAGTGACCAGGCAGCCCCCAGGACCTCTCCGCGGTCTCCCGGCCCCCCTCGCCCCCTGGTACTCACCCAGATGATGAGGCTGTCGCACAGTGGCAGCTCGGACTGCGGAAGCGGCTGCGTCTCTTCCATGGCCGGGACTGCCGTCAACTACACCGCTGACACCAAAACCTCCTCCTCCCCGCGCTCCGCCAGGCGCCGGTGTCGAGGACCTGCTCGCCCGTCAGGAAAGCTCGGTAGCCAGGCCCAGCGACCGCGCCGCTCACGCGCGAAGCCTCGCGCTGCCGCCGCCGCC
>NW_020174369.1:4200860-4211563 GCF_003031525.2 Neophocaena asiaeorientalis asiaeorientalis | reverse complement strand
CAAGACTGTGCCTCCTAGAGAGCGAGCGAGACGGTGGGAAGGGGTTTATGACCTGGCAGGTGCAGCTAGGGTGGGGGGCAGCGAGTGCGCGTGCGCGTGCGCGGTTGGGGGGTTGCTGAGGCGCAGCCCCAAGGGCAGAAGCGGCCACGGGGCCCTAAGGGTACGCAGGGCCGGCTCGGGCATCTTCCGGCCTCCTTCCTCGCCGGTAGGACAAGCTCCTGGCTACAGCTATGGAGACCCACACTGCTTCCACAACGTCTGCAGAAATAGATCCTACCCGTGAATAAAAACCACTCCAGATAGGGAGAGTTGATTTTCTTCTAGGCTCTCATTAGAAAACGATATTTTAATTTGCAGATAAGGCAAAGAAATGTGTTTCCTATGGGGGAAAAATACTATAAAGCTGCTTAAATCAAATAAGCTCTCACGAGATTACAAACCATGGGCAATTTTATTTTAAATGGGGCAAAAGGTAGGAAAATGAAAAAAATGATCTTTTAGTTTTCAAAAAACATGGAAGATATCAATGTACAATGCTTCTTATTTTTCTTTAACGGTTGAAAACTTGTCTTTTCTGAGAATGTTCATGGGGGAGGGGGAGGTGTAAAATTGGAAACTCTCCAAGGTACTGATGTATAGCTTAGGCTATTGAAATGGGCTGGCATATTGTTAGTCTTGCGGTTGGTTTACATCACTTCACTCATTCATAAACTCATCAATTCATGCTCTGTGTAAAAATGCAGCTGGATCCTTTATATTACTGCATCTTTATACTTAGACACTGAAAGTTTAAAACCAATGGATGACTGCAATTAAAAGCCCGCCAATATAAATCAATCTCATTCTAAAAATACAGTACATGCATTTGCTATTGAGTCCCTTAACATTATTCCAGAACTTTCTTACCTTGTGTGAAGTATTTTATACTTCGGGACACTAGCAACATTAGTAATATGACTTAATGAAAAGTAAAAGATCTAAGAATTGAAGACCTTGTCTGAGTCTTGACTTTACTTCTCGCTGGCAATGATGACAGCTTTCTCCTCTGGAACCCAACCACCACATTCCTGAAATAACGCTAATGACGCTAACCAGCCCTGCATACCTCACAGAGGCAAAAATAACGGATGTGGAAGATTTTTATGAATTAAAAACTCCTTTGCAAATATGAGTTACTGCAACCATATATGCTTAGAAGTGTATGAGAACACTTACTACTAAGAGCCACAGGTGATTAAACTACTTGAAGTATTTAAGAAGAGTAAGTGAGGGGCAACTGAGTTATCCTTCTGGGCTTTATACAAGCAGAGAATAGGTCCTCAGGGAAGGATGCCCAGTTGTCCTCATGGTACTAGATCTAATGGGAAAATATGTGAAGGACATGATTGTGAATTCAGAGAAGAAGAAATACAAATATTTCAAACAAATATGAAAAGTTAGAAAAGTGCAAAACATGAATCATTGAAATAAAACCACACAAAACAATGTTGAAAAGAGTAAAGTACACTTTCATATACAACTGGAACAAGCATTTTAGAATATTTTTCTAAGTTTTTAATTATAAAATTAGCTTGCATTACATTATACCAGGAAAAAAAGATATTAAAGAAATGCCTGATACAATATAGGCTGTTATTTTCCAACTTCTGGCATTCATTCCTAAAAGTCAGCATCCATATTTGGAGAATTGAATAAAACTAATTTTTAAGCACTAGCCATGGAATTATAAATTGGCACAATCTTTCTGAGAAGTTTTTGAGAATAGATATCAAGAATCTTTAAAATGTTCAAAGCCTTTAAGTCAATTTTACTTCCAGAATCTATTCTAAGAAAATAATCAGATGCCAACAAAGTTGTTGATTGCAGTGCTATTTATCAAAGCAAAAAAAGAAACAGCCATTAAATGTCTGAAAGAGGAATGATTAACTACATTATGATATATCCATACAATAAAATATATTGTAGATCTTAAAATATTTTGAAAGAAGTTTAATTACTCAGGAAAATGCTTACAAAATAATATTAAAATTAAAAAGTGATGATCAAATCTGTACATACAGTATGGATTTCTCTCTCTGTATATATATAGACACATATCTGTGGACGCATGTGTGTGTATATATGTATGTATATATACACAGAGAGAGGAGAGACTAGACTAAAGGAAATAAAAATGTGAATAGTAATAATGATAATATCTAGGTTTTGGAATAATTGGTAAGTTTTACCTTCTTTGTACTTTACAATAATTTAGAAAATTTCTATAGTGATCTTATCATCTGTAAACTCGAATAATACTTGTATATTTCTGTACATGTGTATATTGCTTAAGGATTTTTTTGGTGGTAAGTGGGTGAAATCAAACCTGGTAACTATAAAGAAATCAATGTTATTGCAAGTGTAGAAAATCTCACAGATTCGGAGAAAAATTTGAAGAACTCTGCATGGGAAAGGGCAGGTCCCAGAGCAGCTCATCAGATCGAGGTAGCAAAAATTATAAGAAGTCTTTTCAGGAGAGTACCACCCAGATGAATATGATAAAATGGTTGCAAGTCTTTCTGAGTCATTCTGTTCAAGATTCAAGTTGCAGGAAGGGCATCTGATGGGTCTATCAGGGATATGTATCCAACCCTTTGCCAGAAGAGGACAAAGGACCTCGACTGGCTGCCCCACCAGGACTGCAGACCCAAGTTGAAATCATGGGGTGGTTGCCCCATGTGGATGGAGTAGGGGAGCTGGATGCCTGCAGACAAAAACAAAAACAGCAATTCTCTCCACATTTTCTCTTATGGTTGCTGTGAAGACCAAATGCACATAAAATGCCTAACAGAATTCCTAGCTCATAATAGTTGCTCAATCTATTTTAACTATTATTTACACTGTGTGTATGTCTTAAGGTGTGTGTGTGTGTTTGCACTCATTAAAAAAACTGAAAGAAGATATATTAAAATGTTTGTAGAGGTTATTCACTGTGATTATTTTTTTCCATTTTCCTATTTTACCAAAATGAACTAATATTACCTTTTTAAAATAAACCAAAAAAAATTTAAGAGAAAGATGAGGTCAGGATGAGATTTTAAGCTCTGAATTGGACTCCAAGTGGATGGATACATGATAAAAGGAGAAAATCCCTGATTAAGTACCTTAAAAAGAATTGTAGTAGGCTCTCTTGTAAAGAGGAAATCTATGTCTTGCACACTCAAACCATGGAGTGAAAAAATGGAGAAGTCTAAGGTTTTCTCTGCTGATATGTAGATACCCTGAATGGCTGAGGGTGTTCACCAGCTAGAAGAAAACCCTGCCCTGGACAGGCATGGAACTAGACATTCAAAAAGAGCAGCCATTCTAGCAGAGTCACCATATCAGCAGCAGACAATCCAGTGGACCTTGCTGGCAAAGCATTCATTCCTGAAGCATTCCCCCACACAGAAGATCCAACATCTGATCAGCATCGAGATCCACAGTCAGTTAAATGCAAAAGGAGACGTCTCTAGATTGTAACAGTTTTCAGAATCTGGGAGATATTTTGAAATAAGAATGCCCAGGCCCTGGGCAAGGGGATTTACAAACCCTAGGTAGGGAAGAGAGATGATGACAAAAACTGACATTTTAAAACAGCTTCTAGTTCTCAGACCTGTGATCACAGTCAGTGCAAGTGCCTAGCTCTGTTAAATACTGTACTGGGTTTAGGGAAGCAAGACCAATCCCAAACACTAACCACGGGTGAGTTTTGGGCTTTGATAAAGAGACACTCTTGGACAGAATTGACTTGGGCACTCAGTAGATCTGAACTTTTAGGTGATGGGATTAGGACAAACTTCATCCCCACAGGTATTTTCAGCCATGGTGACTATGGAGAAAGAAACTGGAGAAAGGGGATCAAGGATGTGGACTACTTTCCACTGCGTATAAAAGGGAATAATTTCACTCCTGTTATGAAATTAATGTTCATTTGGAGACTGTGCATGACACTGAGAATTTTGCTTCTGGGGCTTTTATAGACTTAAGTGATTTTATATCACTTAATGATGCTGCTTTTTAATGCATTTTAGTTCAGTATTTACAAGTGATGTTATTACTAACCTGTTGGGTTGCCCAAAAAGAGATTATTCTAGGGTTTCAATGAAGAAGTTCAAGCCAAGTGCAAGTTCAAATTAAGGGTGAAGTCATCTCTGTCACTGATGAATGTACATCTACAATGCAAGGGATTTCAAATTTATACTATAAGAAAAAATTGCAAGAAGTGACTCTGAGATGGAGATTAGCATGCAAAAGGATTATTAAGAAGTGCTCTTGGGAATAACAGCCATGGAAGGGAAGGAAAGGAAGCAGAAGTGCTCAGAGGGAGAAAGAAGGAAGGCTGTGATGCAGTCCTACTGAAAGTCCCAACCAATCCCTGGGGAGCTCTGAAGCTGGAATGACCCTTCTGAGATGTCTGAGTTTGGATGAAGGGGGCTTGATCCTTATGCCACCATGTTGATAAGTCCTTGGATGTGGACTATTGTGGAAAGGTGGCATGACAGCCTAGGCAATTCACAGAGGCTGATGGCTGTCTGCCAACAGCACTCCCAGATGTTGGGATCTGGGTATCACATCACAGTATCATCTGGACAGCAGTAATGTCCACAGTCATTTAGGTAGAGGTGGGGGTACCATCACTCAGAACGGTAAAGCATGGTTCAAAAAAGCATGGACAGGTAACCTTAACTGGGGCAATAGTATCATAACCACACAGTTAAAATGGTCACAGAGGAAGCATGTTGGTATTCCTGGTTCTTGCATTGAGAAGGCACCAAAATGGAAAGGGATCGTAGCCACGGTTATAATTTCACGTAGGGGCTTGGTGTCAAATCACCAAACAAATGCTGCCTTAGAGAATTTAAAACTGGAGTCCCTGGGGAAACAAAAGTTAGGAAAGATAAATCACAGCATAGGGTGATATTATCAATTGCATTTTACACTGATGGGAAGGAATCATTAGTTTGCCATTTATTGAGTGAAAATGAATATAACTATTTCATTTTGTTAAGCATATTTAAACTCACCCCAAAGCTCTAAGTCAAATAAAATTGGACCAGATTATTTTATCTTGTCCTAAGGCACTCAGATGAGAAAAAAATGTAATAGCAATGTATACGTTCTTAAAAGCTATGTTTTCAAAAACATAAAAACAACAGGTAACAAAAATAAACATTTAGTAAAATGTACTGATGATGTAACCAACCTAAAGTATCACTTAAACATATAAATCCTGTACTTTCTAGCTCAGCTTATTTAAGTGAATTACAAGACATGTCATCATTTTACACTCTGTTAGAAGAGATGATCCATATGCCTCATTCTGTTGGTGACCTGTTTCTTCTATACAAAAATCCTTCTAATCCATGTAAGCAGATTTTTAAAATAAAATCTAAACACTGACACATAGTGGCTAATCACTTAATCCAAAGATGTTTGTCTCTAAAAAGCAAGCAAAATCTAACTTTACAGTATAACTACCCAAGGTACCTCCTATTGTTTTCAAGGGTATTGAAAATAAATATTTTAAAATAAGAAGTTCTTTAATTTACATTATATAAATGGAAAGTGAATAAAATCACATTCATGAGACAAGGTTCACAGAAATAATAATAAGAGCATGATTTCTAAGAATGACAGGGATCACTGTGTTAGAGATACTGCTTATATTTTATTATAGCTTGAGAAAACTATACTTGAAACCATTGTGGCTAAACACGGTATTCTGAAGCCTCCACACATATATCAGTTGAAAATACAGGAAGTGATTTTTGCCTGAGGAAATGTATCTTCCTCACTCTCCATGTGTTAGATAATATAACTTATATAGAATTTAATACATCTTAAAATACCAAAATGCTAAAAGGAAGAAATGTATCAGATCATTTAAGGACAGAAGAAGGGGGGAGCTATCTAGCCATAAAAAGTTGGGCTGTAAAAACAAAGACAGAAATGCCAGGAAAGATGTGTGATGGGTTTCTTAATAGAAGCAGTTGTAGGAAATACCTAGAAGTCCAGTTATGGTTAATAAAATTTTTTAAATGATTTAACCAAATAAATAAATACTATGTTATGTGATTTGGAAATATTTTCCAGATATCCCCCAAACAAAACAAAACAAACATAAATTAAAAAACTGATCAGGCCTTAGCCTTATAGAGAAAAGAGAGAAGCTGCACATTTCATTAACGTATGGGACTTCACGCTGGAACAGTGTTTTGTATGAACATGATTGGTAACCATGAAGATATCCAGTCCTGAGGCTATAAAAACCTATGACAACAACAGCAACAATAATAACAGCTAAAATGTATGGAGTACTTATTAGTACTTATTAGGCGCTAAGCTCTATTCTAAGTTCTTCATCTTTTCTAATTCATTATCCTCAACAAACTGACAAGGTAGGTAACACTTTTAATCTTTATTTTATAGATGAAGAAACTGATCATATAATGAATAAATTGCATACTTCAGAAAATCTCTTTTCAAATGTAAAGAGGAGAATTCTCCTAGGGGAGATCAGAACCATTTTTTTAAGCTTTATTGAAGTATAATTGATATACAAACATTTACACACATTTAATATATGCATATTGATGAGTTTGGACATCTGTGTATACTCATGATGCCATCACCATAATCAAAGTTCTAAACTCAGCCATCACCTCCAAAAATTGTGTTCTTTTGTGTGTGTGTGTGTGTGTGTGTGTGTGTGTGTTTTGTGGTTAGAACTGACTTTTTAAAAGACAATCATTGCAAAATAAAATAGAGCATGTACAGTTCTTCAGTCATTGTTTCTGTACTTTCCCTTGCTACTGAAATATTTCTTCAGGCAGTCAAGATTCTTTTTGTTTAACACTGTGAAGCAAGCGAAGCCATCATGTCTAGATGAGTGAAATTAATTGTCGCTGTTAGAGAATCTGCTGACTGAAGCCTAGTGACTAAAATACATGACTGAGAGACCTTGAATGGATTAAGATTTTGACATTTTTTATCTGAAGATGAGCTGGACCTGTTAATTCAAATATAATTTTTCTTATAAACTTCACATGATTTTTCTGAGGAATAATTAAGTTGACCATTTAGACTGAATAGCTGGCCTACTCTTGGGGGTGTATTTTTTTTATGTTCAAATTGATTTTTAGGCTATAGTTGCCACATTCTCTCTCTCTCTCCATATATATATATTTCAATAGAACAAAAAAAATTACCCTTTACCCTTAAATCTTCTAAGAATAAGGACATTCTCTTACATAACCACATATAATTATCACACTTGGGAAATTTAACATTGATACAATATTATTATTAAATATGCAATCCTTCTTTAAATTTACCTAATTGCCCCCAATTATTTTCCCTGCTCTGGAATCCAAAAATCAAGAAATCAAGGACCATGCGTTGTGTTTATTGCCAAGTTGCTTTAGTCTCCTCTAATCTAGGTCAGTTCCCCAGCCTGTGTATATGTGTGTGTGTGATTTCATGACAGCAACATTTTTGAATAGTCCAGTCCAGTAACATCTGTCAGGTTGTCTCTTCATGACCAGATTTGGTTTTACCATTTTTAGCAGAGATAATATAGGAGCTCAGTGTGTCGCCTTGGCAGGAATATGACATTGGATTGTCTGATTATGGGAGATGTTAGATTTTATAATTTAGTCAGATAGTGTCCACCAGATTTCTCCATTGTAAAGATTTTTTCCATTGTAATTACTTAGTAATTTGAGATTGTGTGAATATATGGTTCCCCAAAAGTTTGTCACCCAATGCTTTTGCTTTTAGCTTCCATTGTTAATTATTGCCTGAATTAACTATTACAATGGTGGTCACAAAATGGTGCTTTTCTACTTCCATTATTCTTTTTACATCTATTAGCTGACATTATTCTGTTAAAAGAAAAAAGACTTTTCCTCTTATCTCCATATCCACCTTTTACTTTTTAAAGTATAAATATGGATGCATAAACGTGTTTTTATTCAATATGATATAATAAATTCTTGCCACTATTTCCTTTTAATCATCAAACTGTCCCAAGTTCAGCCAATGGGAACCCCTTCAAGTTGGCTTCTGAGTCATTTCTGCATACTTCTACTGTTTTTTAAGCTCTTCCATACACAAGACATTCCAGGTTCCCCTTGTATTGTACTTTCCTGTCCCTATCTTGACATCAGTCATTTCTCAAAGAAGCCCTGGCTCCATTTTATGGGGAATGGTGTTTAGTAAGGCTGAATTTCTATGACCAAAGCAGGTTACATTTCCCAATTATAATTTCATTCCTTGGACATTAGATTTTAGTTCTGTGTTAAAATAATAACATCCCTGTAAAAACTAAAATATTGAACCTAGTAGCCATTTACACTTCAGGGTGAAAGTACTTAACAGCTCATATATTTTATAAGGGGTTGGAAGCAGAGAGAATGAGGACTCTGGACAATGTGAAAGGGGGGGTGGGGGAAGTGGAGAAGTGAGATGGGTCCATGGATGGAAAGAAAGCTAACATCAATTTCTTCTATTCCGGGCACCATCACGTACACAATTTAAATTAATCCTTACAACAATCCTTATTTTTGCAAATGAGGAAGTAACTTCTTCAAAGTTGCAATATGTATGGCAGATAGCCCAGAGCTAAAACCCATGTTGTTTGGCCCCAAAAGCCTCATCTGTGCTTTCTACTATCCCATTGTGTTCCCCAAGCTAAGCAAGGAGGTCTGTGAGCCAGAAGGACAAGTACCAACCACTTCAAGTCTCGAGAATAGCAAACTATGGTCATGCTGCTTTCCCTGCTCCACTTGAAGTTGTTCATTGTGACTTGCATGCAGAGTTACCCTCACAAATATTGTCCTTCAGTTGAGAATAAGGTTCAAACATTTCTACTGCTCAGGAAGTCTGTGGGAAATAATTCTGTTTCATTTGCTTTCAGTGTTGATTCAAAAAGAACAGATAGGCATCTCAAACTGAATGCTGTCTCAGTTGGATTATTCATTACAAGTACTGCCTGTTGCCAGAAGTTGGTGCTAGTGGTGGGAAAGCTTGTTGTAGGCTTGTCAGAGATAACTGAGGCAAGTTGCCTGAAAAACAATGTCATGTACAAAGCCCATGGTCAAGTTCCTGAACTCTCTTGGTTCTCAGTTTTCTCACTGTAAATGGGGATAATAATAGCTTGCATACCTGAAGGAAGGAGGCAGGATATCTAGGACATCAACAACCACCTATTAAGTATCTTCTATAGACAGAACATTTCCTTTGACACTGGAAATGTGCAGAAGTATATGGCAGAGTGTCTACCCTTACTCTGCTTGCCATCTAATTGGGGATGCTGAACTTGCATATAAAAAAAGGCAAATCAATTTTGTAACACACCATGTGAGTGTCAAAGACAAGAGAAACGATTAATTACCAGGGACATTATAAGCTTCTCAATTTAAAATAATAATAAAATACAACTTTCTCTTTTTTCTACCAATGTTTTAGAAATGAAAATAAACAAGGAAAGAAGGGGCAAAGAAACAATGGAACAAATGAAGAGAGGGAGAAGGGGAAGGAAAAAACACAAGAGGAGAAATAATGGTAACTACATAGGTAAATAAAAAGTCAGTATTAATATATTTTTACTTTGTAACTCCTTGCTTTCCCTATATGATTTAAAGAAAATGGCATAAAATAATAAGTCTATTTTGACGGGTACACAAAGTATAAAAAGTAATTTGTGACAATAACATAAAGGGAGGGATGGAATTGTACAGGAACAAACATTTTATACATAATTGAAGCTAAGCTGATACTAATTCAAACTAAATTGTTATGAATCAAAATGCAATTGTAATTGTAATCTCTAGGGCAACCACTAAGAAAATAACTTAAAACTGTGTGGGAAAAAATGAGAAAGGAATCCAAATGGAATACTAAAAAATACATATTGAACACGAAAGAAGGCAGTAATGGAGGAATTGAGGAACAAGAAAAGATATAAGACATATAGACAGCCTATACAAAATAGAAGTTCTTCCTTATCTGTAATTACATTACAGGTAAATGAAATTAAAACCTCAATCAAAAGGCAAAAAAATGGCAGAATGGATTAAAAAACATGATTCAACCATACTATATCTACAAGAGACTCACTTTAGATTCAAAGGTAAGCTAGGTTGAAAATTAGGAGATGTGAAAAAATATTCCACGCAGACACTAATCAAAACATGCTGGGGGCTTCCCTGGTGGCGCAGTGGTTGAGAATCTGCCTGCCAATGCAGGGGACACGGGTTCGAGCCCTGGTGTGGGAAGATCCCACATGCTGCGGAGCAACAAGGCCCGTGAGCCACAACTACTGAGCCTGCGCGTCTGGAGTCTGTGCTCCGCAACAAGACAGCCTGCGATAGTGAGAGGCCCATGCACCGTGATGAAGAGTGGCCCCCGCTCGCCGCAACTAGAGAAAGTTCACGCACAGAAGCGAAGACCCAATATAGCCAAAAATAAATAAATAAATAAAATTTAAAATAACAAACAAAAAAACATGCTGGATTGTCTATATTAATATCAGACAAAATAGAGTTTAAGGAAAATTGTTATAAAAGGCTATTACATAGTGATGAAAGCATAATACATCAAGAAGATATATTAAGTATAGACACATAAGCAGAGCACCAAAATATATGAAGCAAAAACTAACAAAGGGATGAACAGGAAGA
>NW_020174369.1:4166386-4198886 GCF_003031525.2 Neophocaena asiaeorientalis asiaeorientalis | reverse complement strand
CAGTTCTTGGAGAGAAATTTATGGTTCTAAAATGTCTACATTAAAAAAAGAGAAAAACCTTATATCAATAATCTAAACTTCCTAAGAAACTAGCAAAGAAAAATCCGAACTAGCAAACTAAATCCAAAGCAAGTGGAAGGAAAGAAATAACGAAGATTTGAGTAGAGATAAATGAAACAGAAAATAGAAAAATGGTAGGATAAATGAAATAAAAGCTGGTTCTTTGAAAAGATCAACAAAATTACCAAACCTTTAGATCTACTAATCAAGAAAAAGTATTCAAGTCACTAAAATAAAAAATGAAATGAAGATTTACTGTTGACCTTATAGAAATAAAAATGGTTATAAGAGAACGCCATAAACATTTGTGTATCAACAAATTAGATAATCTAGATGAAATGAACAATTACTCAAAACACACAAACTACCAAAACTGAATCAAGGAGAAATAGAAAATCTGAATAGACCTAATTATTTTGATCAATAATCAAAAGCCTCCAGAAAAGAACAACTCAGGACTGCGTGGCTTCACTGGTAGAGTCTACCAAGTGTTTCAAGAAATAACACCAATCCTTCTCAAACTCTTCCAAAAAACAGAAGAGGAGGAAACACTTCCTAACTCATTCTATGAGGTCAGCATTATTCTGATATCAAAACCAAACAAAGACATTACAAGAAAAGAAAACTATAGGCCAATATCCCTTTTGAATATAGATGCAAAAATCCTCATCAACATATCATCAAAACAAATCCAAGAGCATATTAAAAGGATTATACCCCATAACAAAGTGTGATTTTTATCCCAGGAATGCAAGGGTGGTTTAACATATGAAAAGCAATCAGTATATTACATCATATTAATAGAAAAAAAAGAAAAAAACCCTCACAGTCATTTCAATGCATGCAGAAAAGGCGTTTGACAAAGTTAAAAATTCAACAATCTTTCATGATAAAATTATTCAGAAAACTAGGAGTAAAAGGCAACTTCCTCAACATGATAAAAGCCATGTGTGAAAACCCCACTCAGTGTGAAAGAATGAAAGCTTTCCCCCCAAGATCAGAAATAAGATGAGAATGTCTGCTTTTGTCACTTCTATTCAACGTGATACTGGAAGCTCTAGCCAGGGCAACAAGTCCAGAAAAAGAAAGAAAAGTCCTCCAAATTGAAAAGGAACAGGCAAAACTATCTGTATTCACAGATGATATGAATATATATACAATCTACATATGTGTATACATACACATACACATATATATATACATATATATGTATATATATGTGTATATATATATCTCACAGAGCTAATAAAGGAATTCAGAAAAGTTGCAGGAAACAAGACCAACATATAAAAATCTTATAGTAGTATTTCTATACACCAGCAATGAACAATCTGAAAAGAACAGAACAATTCCATTTAAAATCAAAATGAATAAAATACTAATAAATTTAACTAAGGAGGAGTAAGACTTGTACACAGAAGACAACAAAACATTGCTCAAAGAAATTAAAGAAGACCTAAATAAATGGAAAGGCATTCCATGTTCATAGATTGGAAGACTTAATATTGTTAAGAGACAATACTCCTCAAATTGATCTACAGATTCAATGCAATCTCTATCAAAATTCTAACTGCCTTTGTGAAGAATGGACAAGCTGATTACATCCCTTGCATGTAGTTGCAAGGGATACCAAATATCCAAAATCTTGAAAAAGAACAAAATTCTTCATACTTCTCTATTTCAAAACTTACTACAAAGCTACAGTAATCAAAACACTGTGGTGCTGGCATGAGGACACACATATAGATCAATGGCATATAATTCAGAATCCAGAAATAAACCCAAACATCTATAAGGTACCAAGAATATTCAATTGGGGAAAGAATAGTCTTTTCAACAAATGGTACTGGGACAACTGGATATCCACACACAAAAGAAGGAATTTGGATATCTACCTCAACCATACACAAAAATTAATTCAAAATGAATCAAAAGACCTAAATGTAAGAGCTAAAACTCTACAACTCTTGGAAGGAAACACAGGTGTAAATCTTCATGACCTTGGATTAGGCAATGGTTTCTTACACATGATATCAAAATCATAGGCAACAAAAGAAAAAAAAATAGATAACTTAGTCTTTATAAAAATTTAAAAGAGCACTTCTGTTCATCAAAGGACACTGTCATTTAAATAAAAACAACTACAGAATGGGAGAAAATATTTGCATATCATCTATCTGTTAAGAGACTTGTCTGCAGAATATATAAATAACTTACAATGCAACAACAAGAAGATCAAACAATCCAATTTAAAAATGGGCCAAGGATCTGAATAGACTTTTTTCCAAAGAAGGTATTTTAATGGTCAATAAGCACATATAAAGATGCTCAAAATCATCAGTCACTAGGGAAATACAAATGAAAACCACAATGAGAAACCACTTCACCCCCACTGGGATGGATACAAGCAAAACCAAACCAAACCAAACCAAACAAACAAACAAACAAAATAACAAGTGTCTGTGAGGTGTGAAGAAATTAAAACACCTATACATTGCTGGTAATAATGTAAAATGGTGCATCCACAATGGAAATGCAGCTCGGTAGTTCCTCAAAAAGTTAAATATTGAGTTAGCATAAGACCCAGCAATTCCATTTATAGATATGTACCCAGAAAAATTTAAAACAGGTGTTTAAATGAAAACTTGTATGTGAATGTTCATAGCAACACTATTCACAACAGCCAAAAGGTAGTAACAACTCAGTGTCCACCAACTGATAAACGGATAAACAAAACGTGGTATTTGTGTACCATGAATGTTATTCAGCCATAAAAAGGAATGAAGTACTGATTCATGTTACTATTTAGATGAACCTTGAAAATACTTTGCTAAGTGAAAGAAGCCAGACACAAAGGCCACATATTCTACGACTGTATTTATATGAAATGTCCAGAACAGACAAATCCATGGGAACAGAAAGATTAGTGGTTGCTAGGTGCTGGAGGGGAAGGGGAAGGCCCAGTGACTGCTCACTGGGCACAGCCTTTCTTTGTAGGTTAATGAAGATATTGTAGGATTAGATAGCGGTAATGCTTGTAAAACATTGTGAATTTATAAACACCACTGAACTGGACAGTTTAAAATGATGAAAAGGATGAATTTTATGTTATGTGAATTTTACCTCAGTTGAAACAATACTGGAGAAGAGAGAAAGCACTTAATGATTCTTATTTTATGCCCAGCCTTATCTTAGGCTGTTTCCATCTGTTTTCTTGTCAATACAAGTGGACCATAAATTCATTTGTCCATAAGTAAGTCATGACCTAAATGAAGAGAATTTCCCAGCTGGAATTAAAACTTTAGAATTTGTTCTTTTTCTACCTCCTCTGTGAGGCATTCCCTTAACTCTCCTAAGACAAAAAAAATTGCCTACATATTACGGAACGCTTCTCTACCTTCTTCCAGCTTCTGACATTTGCACACGTTATGCCTTGGCTTTATTTTTACATGTGTTTTCTTTTACCATATAACATGTTTGTTACCTGGTTTCCGAGCTCCTCAAGATCAGGACGGGTTCTTTGTGTTTACAGTTCTGTGCTCAGCACATAGTACATGCTCAATGAAGGTTTTTCATGGGCCAGCTGGAGTCACATATTTGGTTCCTGTAAATATACTACATTAATGGCTCCTAAAATAGCCATGCCTGCTTGACTTGCCTGTGCAACACTCAGCATCCATTTCCCAGAAAGAAACTAGGTCACATCTGGGACGCATGAACAGTCTTAAGAAAAGTTCCATCTAAAACTCAAAACCCTTCAGTGTATATCAAATATAATCAAGCTGATGATGCCAAAAAACTGTAAGGGATTAAAACTTCATTTCATTATTACATTTTTGGTCTTTGCTCTTTTACTTCATTTAATAAGTTTTATAGCAACAGAACGACTTGCACATGTTGGAAATCAAAACAGGATGAAATGGCGAAAAGAAAAGCAAAACATTTCACTTTATGCTTCTTTTTCTTTGTTTGTGAGTTCTCCCCTGTGCTGTGGTTATTTTGTACCAGGTCTGTCCTTTTGGTTATGGGGACAACTTGTGCACATAAGATCTAAGACATCTCTGCCTTCCTGTAAAAATGTGTGTCAACAGAGAAAAAAATAGATTTCCCTCAATAAAGAGGATCTGAGGATGTGAGCCTCTCCTGACCGCAGTAACATGTAGGATGCTTCAGCAGGGAAGCACTTGAAATTACCTGCCTTTAGTGGTTTCTAGGGACAACAGCAGAATTTGCTGGGTGCCCACAAACCTTTGGTTGTCCCTGGCCGGAACATAGTTCATGTGTTCTTGTTACTTTCTCTTTTGTTTGTGATTCTTAAAGTATCTTTTTTTTTGTGAAAAGGAGGCAAAATACTTCCTTTCTGATAGCACATCCTTGGAAAATCGTAAATCGTTCCAAAATGGAATGGCACAAGAGCACAGTGGGCATTCCATTAATTATATTATGCCCACTCACCTCCACTCTTCCCCCAGGTACCTAAAATGGCACAAAGAAAATTCACATTCTCGCTCTCTGCTGCACCATTTCCCTCTGAATTTTTTTTGAAACCTAGAACAGATTTTACACCTTCATAAATACTAGCACTTTGTTGCTGTTGCTCAGGCTAAACGGGCCGATTAATCCTGATTCTTTCTCTTTCTTCTGTTGACATTCCATATTGGAGAAGGGAGGTCATCTGATGGAAAGGATCTGAGTCCTGTGTCTCAAATTCTGGTGAAATCTGTTCTCCCTTATCCTGTCTCAGACCCCTTACTTCAGATTTATCAGCATTTATTGAATATCTGTTATAAATAGTGACTGGTTCTCTGCTTGGCTGTAGTAGGGGCTCAAAAATCGACTCTATTCCCATCTCCCTCCCATTTGTTATAAATATTCCTTGTCTTAGTCAGGGCCATGGCCAGAAACAGAAAACATGTTCACATTGGATTCTAATGAGAATTAAATGCAGAGACAGTTTACAGAAGTATGAATGGAGTTGGGGAGACCAAAAAGTGATCCTGAGGCACCCAGAGATAGCAACGTCAAGTAGCTGTTACTCTTTAGGCCTAAAGAAGCAAGGGGAGGCCACAGTATCATGGAGCTTGGTGAGAGCTGGTGCTCTGAGAAAGGCTGCTGCCCATAAGGGCTACAGTCATAAAGGGACCAGCTACCATTAGACTCTCGGCATTGAAGAGGTGGGGAGAGGTTACTCCTTGTTGGCTGAACTGAACAGGAAGCCAGAGGGCAAAGGGAGCCTGGCTGATGCAGTCTGCAGGGCAGAGAAGTGAAGGGCCTGGATCTAGGTGACCAAATGGAAAATAAAGAGCATGCTCACTTCATAATTTAACTTCAGAGCAATTCATGAAGCAGCATTATTATCCAAATTTTACAAATGATGACACTGAGGCAGTCAAGTTTAAATAACTTGCTGAAGGTCACGTGGCTACTAGGTGGCAGCCTTTGGATTTAAATTCACGTCTTCTAGTTCCACACCTATTCTTTTATACCAGAATGTCTGTCTTACAGTTTACATTACATGACCAACCTTGTATTTCTGACAATGTGAATCTTGTAAATGATTATGACTTCCATATTTAATTTGGCTGTTGGGAAATTCAGAGTCAAATGTTAAGCCCCCATTGCTAAGTGTGCAGGATTTGGGGGCTTGCATTTCTCAGTGGCCTTAACTTACTGTTTTGATCTTACTTTCCTTTTGCCCTGATTTTTAAAATCTTTCTATATTACAGATATTCTCTTCCATGTCTTTTTTGAAGAGGTGAAGGATAAGCAAATGAATAAATGAGTAGCTAGTATCTGTGTAACCTTGGGCCTGTGCTTGATCAGCCTTTCTCCTAATACAGACTACCACTGTATAGGGACCCCTAACCCTCACCTCCACCCTCAAACACACACACATCCATGACCTCTGCTTCAGAGTTGGTTTTATCATCACAGTCTTTTTCAACAAACTACCCCCAGCAGCCACTACCCATCAATTAATATTGGCAGGGGAGTTGAAACCTATTTGCTATGCCTGGTATAATACGACCAGTAAATTGACCGATAAATCTACAGGGTCTATAATATGGAAATGCCCTATGGAGAGAGTAGCTTCTTTTTTAAAAAATTTAATTTAATTAATTTATTTATACAGCATGGAGAGAGGAGCTTTTATGCTTAATCGCAGACATCCCGAGAGCCTTTTACTTAAGCTCATTGTATGTGATGCGCATCATTATAGTCTGACTGCTTCCCAAACTTTAGTAAAAGGCAAGATGAGCGATATGGGAGTGCACTCCCTCTACAGATAATTAACTTTTCTTCTTCAGACTCAAATGTGTGGCATTATTCCAAGATATCTCAATGGGTATTTTTAAAAGTTGCTTGCTATTGGTTTTTATCATTCTAGATAAAGGCCTATTTGGCCTTATTAATAGAGTTAGCTCTGCTAAAGCTGCCGGGTCACAATAACATTATCTCACATCCTGAAGCAGCACGACTGCACCATTCAGAAGACAGTGGAATTTGTTTAAGCAATTTGAGACTTGGATTTCATTCAAGACCATTTAGTGGCTCCCAAAGGACCATTACTAAGAAGACTTGCCCATAAGTTCGTAATGGCACTGGAATCAAATTACGATAATAGCAGTTTCTTAGAGTTCTATATGGATTGGTATATTATAATGTGTTTTCAGGTATATCATTTCATAACCTCCAAACAAAGCTTTAACAAGTTTCATAGTAATGCACATATTTGTCTGTAGGTATATAAATATATAAACACAATGAGTTTGAGTCTGTGGAGGATCTACCCAAACTTGCTGATTGCCATCATTAATATGTTCTTTAATCAAATTGTTCACCTTCTACTCTGCTGTGTGAAACTAGGTTCACTGGCCTGTGAGCTTTGATCATAAGGAATGATTATTCTTTTACTCCACTGACAGCCTGAGCACTTTCTCTTTCTCCCCCAAGTCCACAGATTGACACAGATGTGGCTATTTCTGACTCAGATACAGTCTGTTCTTTGATATATTTGAAACTAAAACTAAGAAAGTATTCAGGATTCTGACCCCTTCCAATGTAGAATCTTCCTGGAGGTTCTTCTTTTCCATGTTCTTACTACTCCTCTATTTGTTTCAAAGATGAACAATGAACACATTGATGATGTTTTCACATTTAAAAAATTACTGTCTCATATATCACCTCATTATTTTTCCATATCATCCTGTATAGTGGATATCATGGTTCATACTTTACCAGTGGAGATACTAATGCTCTGGCATTCAGAGCTACACTAGCTCTGGGAGGGTCAGCTGATCCAGTGATGCCATAGTCATTAGTGTTCATCATTTATTGCTGATTTTAAAATATCTGCTGTTCATTTTTGTGTGTACAACACAATACCAGACATTGGGAGTGATACACAGATATACAGAACAAATCGGAACATGCCCTCCAAGCCCCAAGAGTAACTTACAGGTGTCATACTTCTTTCTTCCTCCAAGTCTTTCCAAGTACTATTTTTTCCGCCTAACTCTTCTTGACTCTTCCTCATTTCTCTAAACTTCATGAGCAGGGTAGCAGGTCTGTATTCACTGCTGTATCCCTGTCACTAGTGCTCTGTACATGGTAAATGGTCCATCGGTATTTGATGACTGATTTTTGAACTCGGCATATCAATTTGTCTCTTGCTGTCCCTGCAGGAATTTCAGTTCCTTGTTGCCCCGTTGTAACTACAGCTCACATTTCTCTTGCTCTTGGAGTCCTAATGCCATTTCTGCACTCTGAAATAAACTCCTGAAAAATAGGTGATACAGATGGTCTCAAAAGTCTTTTTTCTGTGATAATTTGTCTCGAAACTTGACCTGGGCCCACTGTCAGTCCAAAATAGAAAGAGTTGATCAGGGACAACACTGAGAACTAAGCATAAAGCCTGTTAAAATTCACCAGTTTAATAAAAAATTAATCAGTTTCTGACTTTTGTACTAGAAATAGAATCATAAATTATATTCTTTGCAAATCCAGATTCTCAGCTATATTAATTGTTAACACTCAGCGTATAATATCTATGACAAAGTTACAATAAAATTATTGCTTCCAGAGTGAGTAGAACATAAATTTAAAAGATTCAACAGGAGGAAACATCCTAACTCCATTATAATGTTCCGATGTTGTTTCACAGACATAAGAAATATTGTGTGCATATTTAACTCTATGAAACTTTGTCATCATCATCATCATCATCTATTCAAACATCTCTGCATTTCTGGCACGAGCACCGGGGCTGGAGCATAGTGTGTACTTAGCAAATGTTTTTGAATTGAATGAATACACTTACTACGACTGATCCTTGACAAGAACTTTATGGTGTACAAAGTGAACAGTTGTCCAGACATTATTCCATTGGAAACTCATAACAGCCTAGTGGGTTGGATAGAGGGATGACTACCAACTCTATCTTAAAAATAAGAAAAGAACAACTCAGAGGGATTAATTGATTCATCTAAGTTCACTTACGGCTAGTATGTGATAGAGTTGTCATTCAAATCCAAGTCTTGCAACTCCAAGTCCCGACGCTTTTCTGGCTTGACTTTCAAACTTAAGTTTATATATGGTATGAGGACTGAGAATTCCTTAACAAGTCAAGTGGCACTCAATATATTTATAAAATATCAAAATAAAATTTTTCTAATTTTTTAAATTAGAGAGTCATTAATCTAAATAAACACAGACACCATTAAAACAAATTTAGAACCTGCAAATAATTGAACACATTGTCTTAAGACTAAAACGAGAGGAAACCACGGGGTATGTGGAAGAAAAACAATCATGCTGTTAGTGAAACGTCAGTATCTCTTAGTCTGAAGGAGTGAGTAATTATCACAAGAGGAAAGGAAAAATAAACCGTAATTAAGCAATGATTGTAATAGTGTTCCTCTGGGGATAATTGTTTGTCTTTATTGCATTCCAGCAACACTACTCTATAGATGATATAGAACCTACTATTTTCATTTTAATAGTTACATTTGATCCATGCATTTTTAAATCTATGATTTTAATAAATGTTTTCTTAAGGTATTTTAAGTTTAGTAACGCTTTAGTTTGTATGTAAGGCACTATGAACATTTTTAAACAACCAGTGCCTCATTATTTAACAAAAACAACAGACCATTGTTAATTCATTTGGCCCAACAATGAATAAACATCAATAACTCTGCAGTAATTAGAGCTGCTCAGAGAGACAGAGCAACTCAGGAGCTCCACATTTTACTGAAATCCTCAGGCTGAGGCTGGTAGGGGTACCAAAGAGAAAATTCCAGCATCCAGTTATAGGATGGGCTTCTTATTTCTTTGTTAATTTTTAAAATAAATTGTAACTGTCCTCATTTCAACAAAGGTCTTCAATTTATTTACAACAAAAGTACAGGTATAATAAAATAAACAATCCGAACAGTCACTAAAAACAACCAATCAGTAAAAGAGGAAAGGAGAAAAATTTTATCAGGAATTCACAGGAAAATACAACTGAGTGTGTATCATATGTAGTCATGAACTTCTTAGCAACTGAGGAAAAGAAGGAAACATTATTCTTACTATTTAGCAGAGCCTGGAGTTCTGTGAGGCTTTGGATTCGAATCTGTTCTTAGAAAAGGCTTTACATAAATAATGTAAATGAAAGCACACTTTACAACAAAAGTATACACGTATCCCTCACATGAGTACATTTTATAGATATGGCCTTGGTGAAATCCAAAACAAACTGGAAAGATAAGACTGTGGTGTGGACCAGAGTGATATGGCTTCCTGGGGATGGGCACCAGCGGAGAAAAGCTAATAGGTGGGAAAGGAGAGCTGAGGCAGTTGGGGAGGTTCCCACTTCACATAACCCTTCACATAACACATTTCTATGTGAAGTAGGATGTACCCCCTCCCCTATTTAACACCTTTCAGTGGCAACCCATTGCTTTCATGATAAAAGGAGATTCTTACCATGGCCTTCAAGGCCCTACATGATCCCGCCTCTGCCCACTTGCAGTCACATTTCCCTTGGATAACTCTGCTCTCACCATGATGGATCCCTTCCAATTCTTCAAATGCATTGAGCTCGTCCTACTAAGTGCTTCTTCAGAGGCTGCTCCTTCTGCCGGAAATGCTCTCTCCTTGCCCTTTAGCCTGGCTAATTCCTGCTTATTTAAAAGATTTTGGCATAAGTATTCCTGCTACAAAGAAGACCACACTGACCACTGCCTCGTCCCATTTGTATGAAATCACATCTATAATCCTTTTACACAGAATGTGGCAGTTTTCTTCATAGCTAATTTATTTAACAACCTATTTGGACTTTTATTTACTTAAATTCTTCTTATATGTATACACATGGGGTAGGATACATACATACGGATATTTTCTAGCACCGAGACAGCCTAGAAGCACATCTAGCACCCAGATCTTGGTTTCTAACATCATTCTCCAATAAAAGGAGCTAGGGCTCCCTGGAGAAATGACTGATTCTAGGGGCAGAGAGAATGCAAGATGAGCCTAGAGCATCTCGCAGTGACAGAAAACAAGGAAGTGCTTTAAAAAATGGTGATATGGGGCTTCCCTGGTGGCGCAGTGGTTGGGAGTCCGCCTGCCGATGCAGGGGATGCGGGTTCGTGCCCCGGTCCGGCAGGATCCCACGTGCCACGGAGCAGCTGGGCCCGTGAGCCATGGCCGCTGGGCCTGAGCGTCCGGGGCCTGTGCTCCTTAACAGGAGAGGCCACAACAGTGAGAGGCCCGCGTGCTGAAAAAAAAAAAATGGTGGTATGTGAAAAGCACACGGCAGTCAACCTGAAAGAGCCCCCAATGGCCAAAGCTGGAACAGTTTGAGCAACAAAATAAATAATGATAGTATTGGATTATAACCTAAAGAATAAAACAAACATCTATGAATCCATAATGATATACATGATAGAATAAATAAATAAATAATTGGAGGAGAAGAGACAAATGTTTCTTACAGAAGAATTAGAAATGACTGATTCTAGGGGCAGAGAGAATGCAAGATGAGCCTAGAGCATCTCGCAGTGACAGAAAACAAGGAAGTGCTTTAAAAAATGGTGATATGGGGCTTCCCTGGTGGCGCAGTGGTTGGGAGTCCGCCTGCCGATGCAGGGGATGCGGTTCGTGCCCCGGTCCGGCAGGATCCCACGTGCCACGGAGCAGCTGGGCCCGTGAGCCATGGCCGCTGGGCCTGAGCGTCCGGGGCCTGTGCTCCTTAACAGGAGAGGCCACAACAGTGAGAGGCCCGCGTGCTGAAAAAAAAAAAATGGTGGTATGTGAAAAGCACACGGCAGTCAACCTGAAAGAGCCCCCAATGGCCAAAGCTGGAACAGTTTGAGCAACAAAATAAATAATGATAGTATTGGATTATAACCTAAAGAATAAAACAAACATCTATGAATCCATAATGATATACATGATAGAATAAATAAATAAATAATTGGAGGAGAAGAGACAAATGTTTCTTACAGAAGAATTACAAATAATAACAGCAGTTGCTCCCCCTTCCAGAAGGTAGAGCTTAATTCCTCTCCCCTAGAGTGTAGGCTAGGCTGAGTCAACTCCCTTCTAACTAATAGAATATGAAAGCAGTTACTGTAAAAGTAGTAATTCTACAGTAAAGAAATATGACAAACACCACCTTCACTAAATGATTAAGGTTAACATCACCAGTGATAAGTCATGTTTATAGCATGTATCCTTGACACAATGATGAGAAGCACACTCCACCTTTAGATTATTCATCCAAAAAATCCATAACTCCAGTTGATTGTGAGAAAACATCAGACAAATCCAAATTACCTAACTGGTAATTTTCAAGAGTGTCAGGGTCATAAAAAACAAAGGAAGTCTGAGAAGCTGGCACAGTTTGGAGGAGAGTAGCGATACCCGCTGACTAAATGCAACGTGGTGTCCTACATGGAATCCTGGGACAAAAACATGAGTGGAAAAGCTGGTAAAGTCTGCAGTGTAGTTAGGAGTATCGTACCAACGTTAACGCTTAGTGATAAATATGCTTTGGTTGTGTTACACATTAACACTAGGGGAGACGCAGGAAGCACATATAGGAACTCTCTATACTGTTTGCGATTGTTCTGTAAAACTAAAATTATTTCAAAACTAGAAGTTTAAACTATCTTCTCCCACTGAACTCTGTTAGCAGGAATCATCCTGTAGTGATCACTACTATATGTCCATTCCTAGAACAGGGCTGTACGCTGGATAAGACTTTGGTTCTAGAGCCTGGCTGTACATTTAATTCCTGTCTTGGCCACTTACGAGCTCTGTTATGAGCAAGTTTCTTAAGTGTTCCATGTCTCAGTGTTCTCATCTATAAAGAGGAAGATAAGGTGGTTGAGAGAACGGCAGGGCTTACTATGTATAAAACACAAACAGCAGTGCAAGGTTAGTTAGCACTGACATAACTCTCATTCACTGTATCATTGTTGAATGACAGAAAGAATGACACAAGGTTTTTGCTAAGAAAGAGTCACAATTCTATGAAAGTCATAAAGAGAGAGTGGAGAAAAGGTTCGGGGCACAGAGTGGTATGAATGAAATGGGGGTTCCATGAGGCACAGTGGGTAGGTTGGCAGTAGAGGTGACAGAAGTATAAATTGTGGAGAGTGAAGCAAGGAGCAGTACTGGTATGGAAGTATGTCTGAGGGCCTTGTATCGATATTTTGATTAATAGTGAAGAGCGATTAGCCTCTCTGGGGCATGCTGCCTTAGGTAGGTTCTTCACTGGAACTGCACTCTGCTCTGTATTTGCAGAGGGCTGACCCCTGAAGCATACATTTCTCAGCCTCTCACTTCTGATGGTTTCCAGTTGAATATGGCCAAATGGGAGGCAACGGTGAGACACTGGAGGGTGGGAGATTGGAGTCCCTGGCTGGGGCAATGACTCCAGCAGCAGCTACATCTCCACGAACAGTCCTGCCATGGTCTCAGCTTTTGCCCAGAGGCCAGTGGTACCACCTCTTCCTCTGTCCCTGTAACCTAGGGTCTTAATGGCCTCCTTCTGTCAATTACTCTTGGGTTGCCTCCCTGTCCTCATTTTGGCTCTCAGTTCCTCCGTTACCCGTGTAACTTTACCAGTTTTGGAATCGCTACTATGAATGCTCAGGTGGTTTCTACTTCCTGATTAGATTCTGACAAAAACAAAGGTCATGATGAAATTCCCTGTTTTCCAGACCGACTGAAACTCTGGGGCAAGGTTTCCCATTGCTACACTGGTTGTTTTCCTAAGTATCTATTATAGTCAATGTGCTGTGAACCATCCTGGGCTTCAGGTGTCGTGACGTTTAGAAGGAGGTGTTGCGGAGAGCCTGTTTAGGATTACTGAAGCACCACTGCTTTCCAGACAGTCCCAGTCAGATAGGAAACATCTGATGGGAGGAGGAAGTTTCAGAATCACAGTGACGCAACAGCCAGCCCCAATGATAGATCCATCAGGGGTTATACGGGCCAAAGAGCTCCCCTGCTCAGAAGTATGCCACAGTGGGACTTCCCTGGTGGCGCAGTGGTTAAGAATCCACCTGCCAATGCAGGAGACATGGGTACGAGCCCTGGTCCGGGAAGATCCCACATGCTGTGGAACAACTAAGCCTGTGAGCCACAACTACTGAGCCTGCGCTCTAGAGCCTGTGAGCTACAAGTACTGAGCCTGCACACCCAGAGCCCGTGGTCCACAACAGGAGAAGCCACTGCAATGAGAAGCCCGCGCACCTTAACAAAGGGTAGCCCCTTCTTGCCGCGACTAGGGAAAGCCCGCTCGCAGCAGCGAAGACCCAACGCAGCCAAAAATAAATTAATTAATTTAAAAAATAATACTTTTTTTAAAAAGAAGTATGCCAGAGTATTGGAGCCAGAGCAGGGGCATCCATACCATTCCAGGTCCTTTAAATAAACCTGGTTTAGTCATGCTGGGACTTCATACAAAAAGATGCTACTATCACCAGCACTGTGTCTCCAGCATTCATTTAGACTGCCTGTCACGTGAGTTCTTGCTCTCTTCTTCCTCATTTGGGCTCCATTTCTCACACTTATTCCTCACTTCACCCTTGGGAATAACAACCTGGCTTGGCCGGCTGCCCTACCTTGACCTTGGTATCCCTTCCAGAAGGTCATTCTGGCATTTGTCTCCCAGCTCCTCACAGCCCCACCACAGTGATGGAAGATTCTCCTTCCACACCCCCACTTAGGACCTTACCAGGGTCTTCCTTTTATTTCAGTTTATCCTTAAAAATAGGAAACCAAATGAAAGACAGCATGCGAGAGTTGATGCTGAGATTGGCAGCAACAAGTCAGGCTAGAATAAAGGGAAGAGAGATAGAGGCAAGAAGTTAGCTAGGAAGCTTTTAGATGTAGTTAGAACCTAGACTCTCAGAGTGGAAGAGGTGAAGATGTATGGGAAATCCAAGAGATTTCTTTAAAGGAAGATAATAATAGTAATAATATTTAATTATAAAGACACAGAGTATCTAATCTCTTCCTTTTAGCCTCAGTCAGATGGTTCCATAAACATCCTTGCCTGTCTGAGAGACAGCAGCAGTGACAAGTAGGGTTGTTAGGGTGAGTGGGCTTTTGCTTCTCCACAATTTCCACTGGTTTTCCCCTTTAATTCCTTGATCTTGGACAGCTGACGTTTTCTCATTCTTATGGAAAGGGCTTTGCAAAAGCAGTTTTGTGAAGTCTGGTAGCTCCTACTTTCCACCAAATTGAGTACCCAGAGCAATTCCTATATAGAAATTCTCAGTTCTCTACAGAAAGAGGTAGTTTATTGCTATCAAAGATTGATCACAGCACTTAAAATCTATACTTTGTTTTAAAACAATACCATTAGGCAGTGATTCTAAACAACCACGTGCACTCTCATTCAAACCAGGCTCCTGCATGCCTTCTTTCCCTCTCCTGTAAAGGTGAGCCCGGCAGTGTTCACTTCCCCAGAGGTGGCTCTTTGATGAAAAATAATGCAAGTGTTTGTCACCACAGGCTAATACTGAGGAGTTACCTACTCAGCCCAGACAGCAGCCTATTTTTAGCTAAGAATCCAGGGAGAAAATGTATCTGAAGTGTGATATTGTGAAGAGTATGGGTTTTGTATGCATTCAGAGTTAGTTTGAGTCCTTGCTTTCACGATTTACTGGCTCTGTGACTATTGGTAATTTATTTAACTTCCCTGTGCTTCAGTTCACTTACCATTTATTATTTTCCTATCACAAAAATCAGGATAGTAATATGCCCCTTATAGTGCTATTTAAAGGATTAAATGAGTATTACTATCTGATCTGGCATGCCTGGCATTTAGTGGCTTGTTATTGCTGGTGATGGTGTTTTTAAGTGTATTTCCTGAAGGATAGTCTCTCTTATTCTCTCCCAGAGAAAAAGTGAAGTTACCGCTATAGTTAGATTGCAATGGTTCTTAATGCCAGCTGCATTTTAGAATTACTTGGCAGAGATTTTCAAATACACCAATGCCAGGCCACCTCTCAGAACAATTCAGTCAGAATCTCTGGAGGTGGAACCCAAACAGGTTCTTCTAATATGCAACTGGGAGTGAGAATCACTAGGTTAGAGGAACCATAGATCTGAAGTTGGATGGTGTGATGGTTAATTTCGTGTCAACTTGACAGGGCCATGGGGTATCCAAATATTTGGTTAAACATTATTTCTGTGTGTGTCTGTGAGGGTGTTTCTGGATGAGATTAGCAGTTGAATCTGTAGACTAAGTAGGGCAGATTGCCCTCCCTAATGTGGGGGCGCATCATCCAATCTTCTGAGGGCCTGAATAGAACCAAAAGGTGGAGGGAGAATTCTCTCTGCCTAACTGCTTAAGGTGGGACATTGTCTTCTGCCCTTGGACTGGGATTTATATCATCGGCTCTTCCTGAGCTTTTGGACTCGGAACTTATATACCACTGGATTTCCTGGGTCTCCAGCTTACAGACAGCAGATTGTGGGATATATTAGCCTCCATAATTTTGTGAGACAGTTCCTTATAACAAGTATCTATCTATCTATCTACACACACAAACACACACACACACAGATATATATATCTGTGTGTGTGTGTGTGTATATTCAGAACAATTCAGTCAGAATCTCTGGAGGTGGAACCCAAACAGGTTCTTCTAATATGCAACTGGGAGTGAGAATCACTAGGTTAGAGGAACCATAGATCTGAAGTTGGATGGTGTGATGGTTAATTTCGTGTCAACTTGACAGGGCCATGGGGTATCCAAATATTTGGTTAAACATTATTTCTGTGTGTGTCTGTGAGGGTGTTTCTGGATGAGATTAGCAGTTGAATCTGTAGACTAAGTAGGGCAGATTGCCCTCCCTAATGTGGGGGCGCATCATCCAATCTTCTGAGGGCCTGAATAGAACCAAAAGGTGGAGGGAGAATTCTCTCTGCCTAACTGCTTAAGGTGGGACATTGTCTTCTGCCCTTGGACTGGGATTTATATCATCGGCTCTTCCTGAGCTTTTGGACTCGGAACTTATATACCACTGGATTTCCTGGGTCTCCAGCTTACAGACAGCAGATTGTGGGATATATTAGCCTCCATAATTTTGTGAGACAGTTCCTTATAACAAGTATCTATCTATCTATCTACACACACAAACACACACACACACAGATATATATATATATATATATATATCTGTGTGTGTGTGTGTGTGTGTATACATATATACACACTGTTGGTTCTGTTTCTCTGGAGAAGTCTAATACAGATGACACTCTTATGATCCTTTGTGCTCTCCAGATTTGAGAAGACTACCTGTTATTCTTCCTCTCTTATGAGGAACATGGACCTTCATTTTCCTAAAAGAGACAATTTCAGTTTAATATCACCCTGTATTTCAGGTCCAGGGTGGAAGGATTTGACTCAATCTACTTGCAAAAGTATGATTTGATGAGCAGTATGTTGCAGAGTTATCCAGTGGATAAATATAAATTAAGTCATGTTCATATTTAGGGACCACTCATGGATGCTTATATATTGGTATATACCTATTACTCCATTACAGTTGTTTCTTTTTTTGATGCAACAATTGCCCTGTTTTGGCCAGTGGAAACTCTTCGAGTTTATCCAGTGTTAAGATACTATCATTATTAGCTATTTTTATTGGTACATAAACTATAATATATTTGAAAGTGAGAGCTGTGATTAAAGTGTAGTATGAGAAACAATAATTTTTAGAACACTGAATTAAGTACAAATGCAAAAGTTTGTGAGGAGAGGAAAATGATAAGGAAAGGTTTAAAAGGGTAACACATTATTATCTCATTCTACATTTACAGTCATAAAGATGTTTTTTTTTAACCACTTCCTCACCAACTCAATCACCTTTAGAATAAAGTCAACATTGTACTTACTTCCTGTAGATTTCATAAGCTCCCAGAAGTTTCCTGGCAAGACCCTGTATTAAAAGGAGCAGGTGATATCAAGGTCAAGTATATGTTTCTGATATAAATAGCAGGAAGTCTATAAAGTGTTTGTTTTAAGAAAAGTAGGTTTGAAACATATGCTTGAATATACAGAAGTACAATACATTCTCCAGCGCAATATAACACCTGTGTAGAACAGCTAAGCCATATGTTTCAGAAATTATACTTTAAAAATTACTATGTAGATGTCAAAAAGGAAAATGCACATTTGTAAAAAAAAAAGTTTGTTATTAACATAACTCAACTGTATGGTTTCTTCAAATCTTTCTTAACTGTGACAAGTACTTTTAAAATCTTCTAGGATATGCCAAAACTTCTTCTAAAATCATTAACATATAATAAACCAAAAGTCTTAGAAACCTATTGTCAAAAGGATGATATTAAAATTTCTATACAATATTGGAATGTAAACAGCTCAATTTTAATGCAACTCATGAAATTTAGTATTAGAAACTCCATGTGTCACTAAATAGCTAATGTTAGATATATTTCCCATTGGTATTTTCTTGGTCTCAAGGAAAGAGCTTTCTGCCCTTTTTAGCCGAAGATCTAACACTATGTTAAGGTTGTCCATGTTGTAGGTATGTATGTGTGTTTAGGGTTAGGGTGTGCACAGGAAGGGGAGATAAGAGTGAGAAGTCCTCAGGCTGCTGTGTGTGACTAGAGAGGTTCCTACCTGGAATATATAATAGAGGGGAGGAAGGCTTAAAGTTAGAATAAATAGAAATACTAAATTTTAAAAGATCACCAAGGAATGCAGGATTGAATTTTCAGCTAGTATTTGACACTAGCTATCCCAATGGCTTGATCTACGGTGCTTCAAGAGCTACAATTTAATTTAACTGAAAGGGCAATTTAATTGAATTGAAAGAATTATTATAATGTGTTTCTAAATAAAAATCTTCTTTAAGCCTATTTTTAATGACTAGTTTAGACCTTGATAATTAAGAATATTCATTTGTAAGACAATATTTGATATAGTAAAGTAGTGAATATAGTAAATTGATACAGTAATGTAGTAAATAGCATTTTGTTTCTATAATTAGGTGAAACAACCAAATTGCACTTAGTAACCATTAATTTGCTGAATAAACCTTATTCACAGATAACATGAAAGAAACATTCATATGACTCAGGTCAAAACATTATGGATTCTTGGTCCATTGGGTTCAAATTACTATAGTGGTTCTATATGAGTACAATAAAATGCTCGATACAAAAATGGAATAAGTCCGGAAGATGTCTCACAACTTATCTCTCTCTAGGAGATTCACAATGCACATACCATATTTAGACTATTCTAAGATATCCTATAATAACAAAAGCCTGTTTAACTCAGCGTTTCCCAAACTTAGTTGGCCCTGGCTCACTTTTCCAAGGAAAACCTATTATTCTGGCAAACCCTGTAGATCAAACCCTGTTGGCTGCCTACACAACAGCTCTTCCTTCCTCCCCTTTTCTAACAGAACAATGATTTCATTGGAACGGCAATATGCCCAGTCCCAGTGCATCTTGAGTTCTCTAAGCCAGTCTTAAGAATCCCTAGGGGCAGATCTGTGATGCAGAACCTGGCCAACGAGACCTAAGGAGAAGTCTGCTGGGAGGCTCTTCCTTGATCAAAAACGGTGGCATTGCGAGAAGGTCCTGGATGCTGTTATGTGAAAAATGAGATGCCTCTAAAAGTGACAGCATCTCGGCAATCAGGAAGTAACAAACCTAAGGTCAAAAGCCAGCTGGCTGAGGTGGGAGGAACAGAAGGATAAAATGGGCTTGGATCTTTGATGGAATTGTTGAATCCACATGCCAACTTGATGACTGCCTGTCTCCATATTTCTTAATAAGGAAAAAAAAAATCTTACATAAGCTACTCTCGGGTTATTATTACTTGCAGCTCAGCACCATCCCAAGTGACAAACATTCTCTCGGGAAACCCTGGAGTAGAATAAGAGCGTGTCCTGATGATTTCCTGGGAGATTGAGCACTCAACACACACTAGTGGGAAAAGGAAGCAAGAAGCGTTGTTCAGGGCTGGGACCAAGGGCACTAATTTAACAAGACTGAGCCTGATGTTCAGATCATGGCAAACTTGGCTTCATATGGGTCAGGGTGGTGCTAATAGTTTGAGGTATATCAATTGTGAGGTACATCAGTAAGGGTAGAAAAGATTATGCTGAGGGAAGAAACAACCTTAAACTTATGTCTCACTCAAGCTGCATGTTCATTGTGGGTTGGTTGGGGGCTCTGCTCTGACTCATCTTTACTCTGGAGCCCAGGAGGAGGGAGAACCCTTTTCTGGAACAGTGCTGGCTGTCGTACGGGAGAAAAGAAAGTTCTGGGGATTCTCACTTGACAAAGACGTGGTCCATAAATCACACCCATCATTTCTCACAGATCATTAAACAGAACTGGTTACAAGATTCCACTCAACCATAAGAGATCAGGAATGGCAAGCCCTCGGAGAACATCTTCACTGGCTATCACTCATGTCAGCGGAGCTGGCATCGCAATAGAAGTTTCTTGCCAGAAAGCATGCTTGAGGCCTTTGGATTCTCTCTGGGAGGTCTGTATGGGCAAAAGCAAGACCTGGGTTGGTGGCTGGAGAATTACAGGGAACTGCATTTGGCCCTGGGGCAGAGAGCTCATAAGTGCTAGATAATGTATCAGGGTTCTATCAAACTGCTTAAAATCCAAGCAGGACTCTGGCCCCAGGAGAGAAACTGGAGGGCCAGATGCTTACCTCTAGTTTCTGTTTGCTGAGTTCAGGTAGATAAGCCTTCCATATGGTTTAATTTGAGAGGGATTTCTGGGGCCAGGTGGGATGGGAGAGACCATTTATAAGTCAGAGTAGCAGGAAGGTGAATTTAACTTATGGTTGAAGGAGAGCCAAGGTTCTACCCAGGGAGACAGTTCCAAAGGTCAAATTTGAAGGGATTAGTGAGGCCAGAAATAAGAGAATAAGTAAACAAAGCTCAGGAGGATTACATGCGGAATGCAGTAAAATGTGAGGCATGGACTTTGACAAATGGCTTAGGAATAACGCAGTGAACCATGTGAGTGGACTCAACATTTCTTTCTTTGTGCCTAGCATAAGAAGAATTGAGCAATTTCAAGGGGTCATGCCAGACTGGATAAACATGTTTGTCCCTTGGGGAGAAGCCTATGATTTAGTGAGGTTCCCAGTGCCTAGGGCCTAATGGCAGAAAGACAGAAAGACGAATTCCAGACTCACTGGCTGGGGAAGAGCTGCAGCTGGTCTGAATTGGGTGTACACAGCCTGCCTCAGCCTGGCTTATCTTCGGGATGGAGCAGAGCTGAATCTTCGGGTGAAAGACCTTCAGTACCTGAGCTTAGCAGAGCTGAGAAAGGCAGGGCTGGATGTTTCATCACTTACAGATGAGCCTTTCCAGACAGGCCTGCATTACTGACATCCTTAGACCTCTTGTAGAACCTATCAACCGTGGTGTGCATTGGGCATCTAGTATGACATTTCTGGGCTTGTTAAATCTCTTTCTATGTGTGTCCCCTTTCTCTGCAACCTGCAGCTGGCCCCTTTACGCACTGACGGGAACTATTCCAGCACTCTTGACATAGTAAGGGCCCAGTACTGGTTGGTTGTTATGGATAGAACACAGAACTTTCACCTATAGAAAATGAATATAAAGTCATCCAACGTTACTGGAAACAACGCTTCTAGATGCTTCTAGAAACAACGCATTTACTTTATAATGTAAAAATGGATGGGTTGAGGAGAAAAACTGGTGTTTGTTGCAGTTCTATTTTATGTCAGGCACTGGGCCAGGCACTTCAAAACATCATCCCATTTACTTATCACATCAGCCGTGAGGCAGATTTTCATTTCTTTTACCTTATAGATAAGGAACGGAGACTCACAGGTTAACTAGCTTGCATGAGTTCATACACTGTGTGGGTTAGTAAGCAGTGAAGCTGTGATCCGAAGGCAGGACTCAGTGACGCCGTGGTTCAAGCCTTTATCACTTCACCACTCTGCTGCCAATAGAAATAACGCAGTACTTGGATCAACCAATGAGCATCAGAAGGGGCCTCCTAGATATTCATACATCTTCTAAAGAGGGGGACCACAGAGGACAGAGCAATTAGCTAACTAATGAATCATCCTCTGTTGCACAAATAAGCTAATTGAATTTACTTAGGAAGAAGCATTGGAGTGATCCTGCCTCTGTGATCCAGCTACCCAATCTTGGGCGAGTAACTTAAGCTCTTGGAGCCGCGGTTTTTATAAAATGAGATCCCTCCCTTTGTCAGGCCTCCCCTCACCAATCTATTATGAGGAGCAGCTGAGATTACATGCGTGCAGTCAACGTGGATACTGCAAAGAAATATTCAAATGGAAGGCATCATTATTGACTTTGCCTAAATACCAGACAATAATAAGTAAAATATTTTCCACCTCCAGTGTATTAAAATTGTAGAATAGGGAGCCAGGCTCACCCTAGATTTTAATAAGGAAACACTTCTAATCAAGACTTCAGGTATGACTTAAGCAAATAAAATTAGGCCTTTAGAAGCATTTATTCTAATATGTAATTTTAAATGATTTTCTGTGCAGAATAGAAATTGACCATAAGATTAATGGGTGAGCTAGTAATAAATTGGAAAACCTTAATTTATTAGCAGTGGTCTTTGTTTTTATTTAAGTTACTTTTGTTTTATAAATTTTATATAATTGTCAAATATTTAGAAGTACTGGGAGAAACATCCTTTTTAAAAATGTACTGCTTTTTAAGTTCTCTCTGTGGAAACTAGAAAAGGAAGAAAAAGATTTTTATGTTCAAGACTTCCTCCTATTACTGTCAATAACAGTTAAGTGCATTTATGGAGACACGAGACAGCACAAAGATTCTTCTGTAATTCATCAGAAGGCCCATCTTAAGTATAATTACATTACACAGCTCTGCTTGGTCATTAGTTTTTGTTTAGTGACAATGTCCTTCATTTTAAACCCTTTGATGGTAATTATTTGTAACTACACCCTTGAATTCTGAAAGCATGTGTACTGCAGCCCTGGTGAACAATGGGTATTTCTGGACTACGATGCAATTGGTTTCCCATAAAAGATCATACAGGGAATGGTCTGTAACAACACTGAAAATTTTTTTTTTTTTGCGGTACGCGGGCCTCTCACTGTTGTGGCCTCTCCCATTGTGGAGCACAGGCTCCGGACACGCAGGCTCAGCGGCCATGGCTCACAGGCCCAGCAGCTCCGCCGCATGTGGGATCCTCCCGGACTGGGGCACGAACCTGTGTCCCCTGCATCGGCAGGAGGACTCTCAACCACTGTGCCACCAGGGAAGCCCGATACTGAAAATGTGCAAAAGGTTTCTGAGCTTGAAGTACAACCCAAAATGAGGTGTGTGGTGTTGTGTGTGTGTTCATACACACATGCACAATAAAAAACTAAAAGCAAGTCGTTAGGTATAAGGCATGATTTTCTTAACCCTTAATGACCATGTCACATTTTAAAGTTTTCAATGTTGCTTAAATTAAGGTTCGCTAACACATATCTTAGATTGTTTGATCTGCAAGTGAGACATTTTTGAGATATTTTTAGTTCTACCTGCCTTCTTTGTGCAGAAAAATGTCTCCTCTTTGTGTATTTATTTATATACTGAGCACCCATATGTGTTTGGAACAATTTAGGTGCTGAGAACACGGGCCCTAAGAGTCTTAGTTTCCGACAAGAGCAACCAGGTCAGTGACAGGGCAACAAACTTAAACCTGAATAACCTGATTATCCTCTGGCCTGTGAGAAACAGAGGGTCACCTTAACATTAAGACTCTAATGCTCAGCTTGTTACCCTTACCTGCTGATCTGGTGCCTCCTCAGAGCTGGGTGTTTCCAGGAATGCCCTACAGTATTTTCACCACTCCCCTTGGAACATATACTCTCTATCCCTCTGCTCTCCAGTGCAACTGGCAGCAACATAGACTGTGGTGTGAATATAAAGACCAACCACCCAGTCGGGGTCTCCCTGAGAGAGGGTATCCCTTCTAGCTGTTGCATTTGGACTCCAGCAAACTCTGGCATTGGGTCCTGTCATTTACTGCCGCTCTGCACCATGTCACCCATTCCGCTGTCCTTGTCTTTTCCTCTCCACTTCCCTCTCCCAGCTTTTGTTCTCTCAGGCTCTTTGGAAAGCCACATTTATGTTCTTCACATATGGGAAGTATTTTTGGTCAAAATGAAAAACCCAAAATGTGTTCCTTAGCAAAATGATTTGCGAAACAAGGCTGGCTTCAACTTGAAAGAAAAGCTTTCAGTAGGCAACCAAACCAAACCAAAGTCCCACAAACCACTCTGGCCACACTGTAATTCTTATTCATAAAAGCTAAATACACTTATACTTTACATGTGTGCGTTAAATAAAGCCCCCCTTCCCAGTGCAAGAAGGTGAGTATTGGAGTCATTAAAGTTTTTATTCTCCAGCTACACATGGTTAAAGAAATCCATATAGACATTTACATTTTCCTAAAACACTGGCTTTATAGTAGGAACCAGAATTATTGTCTTAGGGATTAACCATCTGGCCAGGTGGCACCGGAGGACACTGTGGATCATCCACATAGCACTGTGCTTGGGCCTTTAAAGAGTTTCTTCACTGAACCCTTATGACCAACATTAGGCGGTAGGTAGCAGGATTATACCATTGACAGAGGGGGGAGACTGAGGCCTGGAGGTTGAGCATCTTGCCCAAGGTTTTTCAGCCCTTCTAACAGTGCTTCTCACTGTTAAGATGCCAGAGGATTTCTAGGGTTCCCATGTTCCTTGCCTCACCTGTGTGTGTTTTCCTTTCTCTATAAAGCAGTGGGAAGCCAGGGTTGGTTTGGATAGGAGTTGCCTGAGAGAAGGACCAGCAGCCCCGCTGTTCACCCACGGCACGAGTACTCTTAACTAAAGAGCAGGCTGTGGGGCTGGATTCCTCTGCAGCTGTTACAAGATGGTAACACCCAAAGCGACAGATCTGGATTCGAATCCTGTCTCTACTGCCACCTGAGGGATTCTGGGTGAGTTGTTTATGTTTTCTGAGTCTTAAGCTTTCTTAACTGGAACACGAAGTTAATGTTACCATTAAGTTATGCTATGGTAAGAATTGCAGAGAACATACAGGAAGAACTTGGCAAAATAGTTGCTAATTATTCACTCTTCCACCTCTGTGTTCCTGGCCAGGCACAACTTCTGCATTCACCGCTGCTTTGCTTGAGTGGGCCCAGGCCTGACCTGGTTTCTAAGTCAGAGCTGATCAGTATTAGCAGCCTAAGCCTGTCTGTCTGACTGTGGTCCTGACATCTTGCCTTAGGTCCTGCTATACCTGACTTCTCCTCTGAGGTGCTGAGTCTGACGCCTCAATCCTTCTCAGCCATAGCTCAAGTTCTGGCTGGGGTCTAGGTGAATGAACTGGGCTTCCTCCTGCTGCCAGAGCCTGCTGGATTGGACAGCCACACCTACCTTCGCACTCTAGTCCCTGCCCAAGATCGCTATATCCTTTGGATACTGCAGAATGTTATTACAGAGCTGGCCTTTGCAACTGGGTGTGGTCATGCTACTCAAAAGGTTTATGGTTAGTGTTCTGAGCATCTCCTACATGCCAGGTCCTGCAAAAAGCCAGGCATGATCCAGACAACTGAGCTAGGTGCGTTACAGGTATTATTTCACTTAATCCTCATTGGGATCTGGTAAAGTGGGTACTGTGAATATCCTCATTCAAAATCTGAAGTTTAGGAAGATTGAGGGCCTTTCTCCAAGTCACACATCAAGTCAGAGGTGGAGCCAGGCCTAGAATCCCAAGCCAGGGCTCACAGCCATTACATCATAATGCTTTCCATCCAATCTGTTAACCTTCCACTGCTTCCCCCTTTTCTTGCTGTTGGATGTGCTCTATGGCAGCAGGTGCCGTCTTTTAATGTGGCACCTCTTCCAGTGTACTGTGATCAATTTACTTGTCTCTGTTTCTCTTTAGACTGGGAGCTCCCTGAAGGCAGGGACCATGTTTTCTTTATCCCCGTACTCCAGCGCATAGCACAATAGCTGGCACAGAATAAGTCTTCAAACCTCTTCAAAGAGGTTTGAAGACTGAGCTGTAGTGGCTTTTTCTTCTCTACCTGCTGACTTATGTTGCTGAAGTTCCATATGTTCTCTATTCAAACTCATCTGAATGATGACAGCTCTAGAATCAAAACTAGCAGTTACTCTTGGGTCCAAAATGGTATGTGTGTGTGTGTGTATGTACATGTGTGTATGTTTGTGTTTGTGTATGTTATGGTATCAACTAAGGTAACTGTAGTTGTGTTTTCAAATACTTGTCTGTATCAAAAGCTTTTAGCCACCATGTTTCTTTTCCATACACTTTTGTCTTTATGACAGATATTTTTAAAGAGTATAGTCCATTAAAAAACAGAATGCTGCCCAATTTGGGTTTTGTCTTATGTTTCCTTATGATTAGATCGAGGCTATGCACTCCCAGCCAGAATGCTGTTATGTCCTTTTCAGGCTATCACAGCTGGAGGCCCATGATGTCTATTTACCCATCTGAAGTTAATTTTGATCACCCAATCAAGATGCTGTACTATTTCTTCCCTGTATGGTTAAATTTCTTTTTCTTCTTGTAACTGATAAACAATCTGTGAGGAGACATTTTAAGACCATGCATATATCCTGTTACTCATCAAAATTTTCTCCTGGAGAACAGTATGGAGGTTCCTTTAAAAATTAAAAATAGAACTATCATATGGCCCAGCAATCCCATTACTGGGCATATACCCTGAGAAAACCATAATTCAAAAAGACTCATGTACCACAATGTTCATTGCAGCTCTATTTACAACAGCCAGGACATGGAAGCAACCTAAGAAACTGGAATATGAATAGATTAAATAAAAGTGCTATATAAACATTAAGTCTACTGAAATTTACTCTCAAGTGATTCATAAAAATTGGTGTGTATATGTGTATTCATATGTATACATATATATATATATATATACACACACACACACGCATAGAGAGAGAGAACATATAAATGAGAAAGCAGATAGGATAACCATTCAAAGGTAAAAGTTAGGTACATGGGTGTTCCCTGTATTATTCCTATTCTTGCAGTTTTTCTGTAAGTTTGAAATTGTTTCCAAATAAAAAGTTAGTAAGTTTTTAGCCACCTATAGAATAAACATTAGATGTCCTACCTGAAGTTAAGTCTTTAGTGGCTGACACTGAATCAGTTACCAAGGACAGTTTCTCCTGGATTGAATGATCCCCAAGTTCTAGTCCCATAGGAGATCCTATGACTCTTGGTGAAGTTTCTGTCTCCATGATGGTGCCTGTGGAAACTACCAAGTAAATAATGGTGGTATTGTGAAATGGAAGACTCTAGTTCTGGTTGCACACGTCTCAGTTTTCTTTATTAAAAAGAAAATACAGAAATGATGAAATGATACCTAAGGGCCTTAAATATAAGGTGAAATGACAGAGGCCCCTGATGCAATGACATGAAACCTGGCATCCGCCCGTGCAAGCTCGGTTCAGTCCCCTTTCATGATGGATGCATACTCCTTCTGGTGTTCAACCAGCTTTAGGAATACTTGATATTTCTTGTCATAATATCTGCAGGAGAAAAATAAATATGTTGTATGATCTCAAGCAAGACTGTTATGCTGCTTCCCCTGACATTTAGAAGAACAGAAGTGTTATCTGTTACAGTTTTGCAGACACTTCCCATTTTTTGGATGCTGACAGCATCCTGAGTCACATGTCTCACACTCACTATCTTTAACCTCCATGGGTGAACCTACATCTCCATTTTAGAGGTAAAGGTTTTAGAGCTGAGATTTGCTCAAAGAGGCAAATCTAAAATAGTATTGCTAAAACTCGGCAGAGCTGGAATTCAAACTCAGGGCTATCTGACTTCAAAGCCTCCACTATAACACAGTGGAAGTGCCAGGCTTGACACAGGGCCTTTCACATTCTCAGCTTCAATAAGTATTTCATATATGATTACCCGACACCGCCCCCACCACCACCACCAGTTTAGCGACTGGTTTAACGTCACAGCCTGACCAGGGATGCGACTGAACATTTTAATCACCCTTTGCACATTCCACACCTACATTTCCCTTGCAGACTCCTTTATCTGGGAGTAAAACCCCATGAGAATGTGACTAACACCTTTCCTGGAGCTGTGCCCTGCCTTCCAGGCATCCCACAGAGGACCCTTTTCTCCTGTACTATCCAGCTGAGTCTTCAGATAAGACCTGTTAGAACTGGTGTTGGCCATGAGTTAGAAGGCAGAGCAGCTGAAGCTACCTTGGCATCACAATCTTGAAAAGGACAATAGTACCTAAGACAAATTATACTTGGAGACGGCAGCTTGGCCCTTATTCCTCTTGGCTGGGAGGAGCTGACGTGAGGTAAAGGGTTGATGAACCCTGTCTAGCATGTCTTGGGAGGTTCTGGGGTGCTCTGAAAAGAAGTCCTCGTGAAGGAGCATTGGTGCAAGCTTGGGAATTGGGGGAGAGAGAGAGTGTAAGAGTAACCCTGAATGCACACAGGGACTTCTACCTGTAACATGCAGAGCTAAACAGATTAATAGGAACACCCCTGCCCGGCATTTCTACCTTAAGAATTCTGGTAAATTAAGAGCCGTGATGGGGCCACACACAGGGTTAAGAGGTGGACTCTGAGGCCTGGGTTTGAATCTCAGCTTGGCCCCATTACTAGCTGTGTGACCATGGATATTTTACTTAATCTCTTTGTTCCTAAATGTCTCTATTTGTAAATGAGAAAAATTACAAGACCTACCTCAATAGAGGTAATGGGAACTGTTATGTGAACTAAATGAGGTAGTATTTGAGAAGAACTTAGAACAGTGCCTGACTCACAGCAAGTGATATCAATGCTAGTTATGGTTACCACTTAAAAAATTAACATTCCAATATTACCATCAATCTCGCTATATGTAGATTATACTAAAACCCACTCTATGAGCCTCCAAATTTATTAATCATAGAATGATTTGGGGGACAGCAATTTTCTTCTTCAAACGCTACTCTCTGACAATCTAACGTCAAGCAATTTTCTCACTATATGAGATGGATTTTCTGACTTTGGGAAACTTCTAGAAGGAAGCTTCGGTCAGTACTCTTTCTCATACACTTGAAGATTTCTAATTTTAATACTGACAACTTTGCAGCAACTTTGTTCATTGGCCTTATTCTTCGTACAGTGGGAAAAGCATCGGCTTTCCAGGCAGAGAAGCCTAGGTGATTTGGGGCAACTCCTTTAAATGATCTGAGCCTCAGTTTCCCTGCTGTAAGAGGGATGATAACAGTACCTACGTCACAGAGTGACTGAATTTTAAACATGAACAGGAAACATGATGTGGACTGTCAAGGGCTTACACGATGTGAGCTAATGTTGTTCTTACATCCTTCTATTATCCTGAAATGTCAAAAGATGGAGAGACTATATTTTTCCTTTTTTATACATGGGAAGCTGAGGTCCAAGGTGCTTCTTTCCCTGTGCTTTTTATTTTCCAATTTTTAAAATTGTGGTAAAATATGCATAACATGAAAGTTAACCATTTTAGCCACTTTTAAGCGCACAGTTCAGTGGCATTAAGTACCTTCCTATTATTGTGCAGCTGTCGCCACCATCCGTCCGTAGAACTCTCTTCACCTTGCAGAACTAGAACTCCACCCATTAAATAATAACCCTCCATTCTCCCCTTCTCCCTAGCCCCTGGCAACCAACACTCTATTTTCTGTCTCCATGAATTTGATTATGCCAGGTACCTCATATAAGGGGAATCATACAATGTTTGTCATTTTGTGACTGGCTCTTTTCACTAACACAATATCCTCAAGGTTCATCCGTGTTGTAGCATATTTCAGCACTGCCTTCCTTTTTAAGGTTGAAGAATATTCTATTGTATGCATATAGCACCTTTTCTTTATCCATTCATCTGTCAGTGGGCACTTGGGCTGCTTCCATGTTTTAGCTACTGTGAATAATGCTGCCATGAACATGGGTGCATAAATATCTCTTTGAGACCGTGAGTTCAGTTCCTCTGGGCACATACCCAGAGTGGAATTTCTGGGTTACATGGTAATTCTATCTTACACTTTCGAGGCACCACCATACTATTTTCCACAGTGGCTGCACCATTTTACATCCTACCAACAGTGTGCAAGGGATCCAATTTTTCCACATCCTTGTCAACACTTGTTATTTTCTGGTTTTTGGACAGTAGCCACACTAATGGGTATAAATTGGTATCTCACTGTAGTCTTGATTTGTATTGCCCTAATGATTCGTGGAGTTGAGCATCTTTTCATGTGCTTATTGACCATCTGTATATCATTTTTGGAGAAATGTCTATTCAAGTCCTTTGCCCATTTTTGATTTAGGTCGTTGGCTTTTTGGTTATTGAGTTTTAGGAGTTCTCTGTATATGGATATTAATCCTTTATCAGATATATGATATATAAATGTTTCCTTCCATTCTTAGGTCTGTGTGGCACAGACCTAAGTAAGTGTTCTATACAGACAAGAACGTGATTTGAGTCAAGGAGATGTTGAGTGTAGCTCAGAAGGAAACTGGCTCTTTCCACTTTCAAATCTTCAGGCCGCCTGCAGATGGTGCTAGAGCATCGTGTGTGCCTCTCTCACAGCGGCTGACAGCAAGCCGCCAAGGATTCTTTTCAAAAGAACGTAAGCTGTGACAAAGCGAGAGAGTGGCATGGACATACATACACTACCAGAAGTAAAATAGATAGCTGGTGGGAAGCAGCCGCATAGCACGGGGAGATCAGCTCGGTGCTCTGTGACCACCTAGAGGGGTGGGATAGGGAGGGTGGGAGGGAGGGAGACGCAAGAGGGAAGAGATATGGGAACATATGTATATGTATAACTGATTCACTTTGTTATAAAGCAGAAACTAACACACCACTGTAAAGCAATTATACTCCAATAAAGATGTAAAAAAAATAATAAGAACATGTGGAATCTACTCAAAGAACTTAAAAACAGACTTCCCTCAAGAGTCTTCAGAGGGTCAGTGAAGAGATGGAGAAGAATAATCTGTTTCTAACTTCAACAAAAGAGAGATGCTGCTAGCCCAGGGCTCCCACTGCCATGGGGAACTCAGTTCTCTCCATGTTCCTGCATTGAGCTCCCCCATGTAAGGGCCTGCTCCACTCATCCTGGTATTTAGAGAGGGGTTTATATTCAGAGGATTAACAGCCCAACTCCATTTGGAGACTTGCTTTAAGAAAATAAAAAGATACTGGATGGCTTTTTCCATGGACATTTCCACTCTGTTAAATGTCAATTATGCTTTGGTGGGATCAGCACCTTTGCCTGTCCATTGTATAAGGTGGAATTTGCTTTTATGTCTTAACCTCAAATAGTTTCCTAAAATGATAAAAGCCACTTGCACAATTGTTCCTTCATCTCTAAACTCACTACCAGTGACTCAATATAGGTCCTTTTCCTCTCTCAGCTGGATTGTTGAAAAACTTTTCATCTGGTCTCTCCTACCCTTAGGCCCTCTAACGCATCCTCTAAGAGGATTTTTCTAATATCTGCATCTGACCAGGTCCCACCACTGCCTAAAGTTCAGTATCTCCATTTCACCAGTAGGATGAAGTCTGAGGTCCTTAGCACAGCCTCAAAGCTCATTATGAGAGGACCCACTCTGTTCCCCCCAACACCCAATTTCACTCCCTGCCATCTCCCATCTCATACTTTGCATTTCAGAATTATGAGTTGTTGATAGTTTCCTGAATATACGATGCTGTTGCCACCTTTATAACTTTGCCTGTGTTATTCCTCTACTGACAAAGTGCTTTTCGGTTTTGGCCTGACAACTTCTTTTAAGCATTTAAAGTCAGCTAGACTTAACGTCCTCTCAAAAGCTTTGCCTTACTCCTACAGGGTCAAATTCTTTTCTGTTTTGGGTTACTTTGTCACCTGGTAATACTTCTATTACATAACATATCCCTTTGGCTCGAAATGATCTACTGCATAAATAAGATTGTCTCATTCCCTTCTAAATCCTGCCTAGATGCCAAAGAGCATAATGCCTTGAAGATAGCAGGCACTCAATAAATTAGTGTTTGGGAATTGGGGTTAAAACGTTAATCAAAGTTATGCTGACGTACTGTACAGTATAGGGAACTATACTCAATATTTTATAATAACCTATAAAGAGAATCTGAAGAAGAAAATCTCTCTCTCTCTCTCTCTCTCTCTCTCTCTCTCTCTCTCTATATATATATATATATATATATATATATATATATATAAAATCACTGTGCTGTATACCTGAAACTAACAGGATATTGTAAATCAACTATACTTCAATTTAAAATAAAAGTCATGTTGTAGCCCTCAAAGTCACATGATGCAAAGGGCGGAGGAACAGACAGATGCTACCGTGTGGAAGACATAAGAGATCCCCATTTGAGAACAGAGGAGACCAGATTTACTGCTAATGAGCTAGGGAAAAAAACATTGGTTTGAGAGTTCAAAGGTTTGTATTTGAGCTCCAGGTCTGGCCCTATCTAGCTCCGTGATCTTGGGGAACTGAAAGTGACTTTACATCTCTGAGACTTAGTTTTATCAACTATTAAATGAAAGGCCTGGCTTGCTGACCCCTGTGGTTTATTCCGGCTCTAAAGTTGCATGTGTCTGTTGTCCTCACTCCTCAGCACTGTGCATAGAAAACATATAAACTTACCTTTTATCCTCACGTCTAGGAAACACAACTTTCCCAACTTTGCTCATTCTTGCCATTGCCTCCTGTCAAATGGAAAACAGAACACACAGAACTAAGTTGGAAAGTTAATACCAATGTGAGGCCTGTCACAGGCAAGAACATTCTTTTTTTTTTTTTTTAGTAAATTAATTTATTTATTTTTGGCTGCG
>NW_020174369.1:4165543-4166299 GCF_003031525.2 Neophocaena asiaeorientalis asiaeorientalis | reverse complement strand
GGGCTTTAGGTGCACGGGCTTCACTAGCTGTGGCACGCCGACTCATTAGTTGTGGCTCCCGGGCTCTAGAGCGCAGGTTCAGTAGTTGTGGCACACGGGATTAGTTGCTCCGCGGCATGCGGGATCTTCCTGGACTAGGGCTTGAACCCGTGTCCCCTGCATTGGCAGGTGGATTCTTAACCACTGAGCCACCAGGTAAGTCCAAGGAAGAACATTCTAATTAGAATTTACTTCCCTTAAGAGATTCGATGAGTCCATTTTTTTTTTTCAACTTACTTTCTCTGGTGATAAGATTAAAATCCAGTGAACATTAAAGGTTACATCTAGGTGGCAGGAATGTACAGTGGAGAAAGGACAGCCTCTTCAATAAATGGTGTTGGGAAAACTGGACAGGTACATGTAAAAGTATGAGATTAGATCACTCCCTAACACCATACACAAAAATAAGCTCAAAATGGATTAAAGACCTAAATGTAAGGCCAGAAACTATCAAACTCTTAGAGGAAAACATAGGCAGAACACCCTATGACATAAATCACAGCAAGATCCTTTCTGACCCACCTCCTAGAGTAATGGAAATAAAAACAAAAATAAACAAATGGGACCTAATGAAACTTCAAAGCTTTTGCACAGCAAAGGAAACCATAAACAAGACCAAAAGACAACACTCAGAATGGGAGAAAATATTTGCAAATGAAGCAACTGACAAAGGATTAATCTCCAAAATTTACAAGCAGCTCATGCAGCTCAATAACA
>NW_020174369.1:4136408-4164139 GCF_003031525.2 Neophocaena asiaeorientalis asiaeorientalis | reverse complement strand
TATATATAAAATCACTGTGCTGTATACCTGAAACTAACAGGATATTGTAAATTAACTATACTTCAATTTAAAATAAAAGTCATGTTGTAGCCCTCAAAGTCACATGATGCAAAGGGCGGAGGAACAGACAGATGCTACCGTGTGGAAGACATAAGAGATCCCCATTTGAGAACAGAGGAGACCAGATTTACTGCTAATGAGCTAGGGAAAAAAACATTGGTTTGAGAGTTCAAAGGTTTGTATTTGAGCTCCAGGTCTGGCCCTATCTAGCTCCGTGATCTTGGGGAACTGAAAGTGACTTTACATCTCTGAGACTTAGTTTTATCAACTATTAAATGAAAGGCCTGGCTTGCTGACCCCTGTGGTTTATTCCGGCTCTAAAGTTGCATGTGTCTGTTGTCCTCACTCCTCAGCACTGTGCATAGAAAACATATAAACTTACCTTTTATCCTCACGTCTAGGAAACACAACTTTCCCAACTTTGCTCATTCTTGCCATTGCCTCCTGTCAAATGGAAAACAGAACACACAGAACTAAGTTGGAAAGTTAATACCAATGTGAGGCCTGTCACAGGCAAGAACATTCTTTTTTTTTTTTTTATTAATTTATTTATTTTTGGCTGCGTTGGGTCTTCATTGCTGAGCGTGGGCTTTCTCTAGTTGTGGCGAGCGGGGGGCTACTCTTCCTTGCGATGCGCGGGCTTCTCATTGTGGTGGCTTCCCTTTGTTGTGGAGCACGGGCTTTAGGTGCACGGGCTTCACTAGCTGTGGCACGCCGACTCATTAGTTGTGGCTCCCGGGCTCTAGAGCGCAGGTTCAGTAGTTGTGGCACACGGGATTAGTTGCTCCGCGGCATGCGGGATCTTCCTGGACTAGGGCTTGAACCCGTGTCCCCTGCATTGGCAGGTGGATTCTTAACCACTGAGCCACCAGGTAAGTCCAAGGAAGAACATTCTAATTAGAATTTACTTCCCTTAAGAGATTCGATGAGTCCATTTTTTTTTTTCAACTTACTTTCTCTGGTGATAAGATTAAAATCCAGTGAACATTAAAGGTTACATCTAGGGTGAGCTTTGACAGGGCGAGAGAGAGTCATGGACATATACACACTAACAAACGTAGTAAGGTAGATAGCTAGGGGGAAGCAGCCGCAAGGCACAGGGATATTAGTTCGGTGCTTTGTGACAGCCTGGAGGGGTGGGATAGGGAGAGTGGGAGGGAGGGAGATGCAAGAGGGAAGACATATGGGAACATATGTATACGTATAACTGATTCACTTTGTTATAAAGCAGAAACTAACCCACCATTGTAAAGCAATTATACCCCAATAAAGATGTTAAAAAAAAAAAAGTTACATCCCGGACCACACAGCCTGGGCTTAATAAATTGTTGCCTATTGAGACCTCAAGGGCATAAACAACCTGGAAGGCAAAGGACTTTTATTATGGCTTGCAGGGTGTGGTGGGAATGAATTATTTCCCCTTTGCACTACCTGGACACAGGGCTTGAGAAGGCAACATAATCAGCCACTGAGCACGTTGTCTGCTTAACTCACAACAGCAGTAACTGAACAGAAGCCACTCTGCGCCTATACTTTAAGACAGAATGTTTAAGACCTCTTCATTTCACTTTTAGTTCTTTTTTCCAGTAGTCTCTCCAACTGTGCATATACAGATGTGAGACCTCTGGGCTGAGTCTAATGGACTTGACCTCAGGACTTTCTTGTCTTTACCATGCGGTTAGCGGGCAGTCAGCAAGTTGCAGTGTCTTGGTGGACACAGTCAGAGTGAACAGCAGCCAGATCAACCATAGATTGTGTTGGCTCCATTATATGAATGGAGAGGTCAAGTTTCCTCGGGTAGTCTCCCAATGCTATTAAGTTTATGGGAAAGTTAGGGGGAATGGAGTAAACCCAAACTTTGGATTCCAAAGACTTACCTGGGGAGATTGCAAGCAACAGCATGACAAAGCTCCTCAGAATAGGTCCTGTCTTAGGAACAGCTATTGAACTCTTATTGTAAAGGATGTAGTCATTCTGAGGTCACATATGTACAACTTCTTACTCTCTCTCTATATTAATTACTCAATATGTACAGACACTGTGCTAGGGATTCAGATTTGCATAAGATATACTCTTTGCCCTGGAGAAACTCACACACGAGCAGAGGAGGAAAGAAATGTAAAGAGCTGACTACCACACAGAATGTGAAAGGCCCTGGGTACCTTCAAAACATATCCAAGTGTTTCCTTGCCCATCCTTACCGCCTTAATTATGATTTATTTATTTATACATACATACACACACACACACACACACACACACACACACACACACATACATATATATTTAATTATATAAATAATATATTTATTATTTATCACTAATTCCTTTTTGACAATCCATGTACTTATTGGTTTATGTGTTCCTTCTCTCCCTCTCCATTCCTTGTCCTAACCAAAATGTAAGCTACACAGTCTGGGAGCTTTGTCTATTTCCTGCTTAATCTCAGTACCTAGAATATTCATAAAATGTATTGAGCCCCTTCTATGTGCCAAGCACAGCATCCAATATATATGGAATACAGAGATGAAGAATGAATGGGTCATTTCATCAAAGAGCTCACCACAGAATGGAAAAGACATTTACTGTGATCAAAATAGAGTGTGACAAATACTATGCTAGAAGCAGATAAACTTCTTTGCAATAGTTATTCAAGGATTAAGAAACTTGATACTTTTTCATCTGCTAATCACTTACACATATTTCCAATCTGGTAAGCATGTCCTTACCAATTCTTCCCCAAGGACGCCATGGACATTCTGAACTAGTTATCTGGCTTCCTAGCCCCCAGTGGATTTAAAAGTGCTGTTTGGGAGATCAGAGATGCTGAGAGTAGCAAGCACACTGACAGCAGAAAGAAATGGTAGCCTTATTCAGGAGGAAATTTGAAAAATTATGAAAAATTATTGAAAAGGGAATCAAGGTGAAAGGATAAGAACCAACGAAGGTCAGACTGGGGCCATTCTGCAAAACAGCAAAAACATCTTAGTGTGGTCACTGCCGTTCCACTTAACAAGAATATTTTAAGAGCTCTGCTCACCCCAACATATGTCGTAACATTTTCCTTCATAAATTAAGTTCTGATTCCCTTAAAGTAAGCCCCATGTCTTGCTGAGATGGTCTCAGCCATCCCCATCGCCAACTTTGCCACTGGTTCTCTTGTTTTGGGATTGCTTCTTCCTTCATAGCGGTGCTCTGCTCTGCCTGTTTTAGGAAGGACCCCGCCTCCTCCTGCCTGCCTCCTCTGAAGCTTGAAAATTCCCTAGGGGAATACTCCTCGGGTTGTGCTTGGGCTTCAGACTGGAGCCGACATTCCAGGACTGCCTGCATGGGTGGGATCCAGGAAACCTGTATTAGAGAAGGAGCTCCATAAATGTCACTTTCCTTCCCACTGTAACAGATGTGTGGACACAGGGCAGATAGCAGGGAATTCTTCTTTCCTTTCTTCACGTTACCTTTGCTTATTTTTTAAATAAATTATTGAGAAATAACTGTGATAGACATTTCAAAGGTTTAAAAAGAGGTTATTTTGTTTCTCAAAAAAGTACAGAGTTAAACATTAAACTTAGCTCAGGTGTTGATTCCACAGTAGGTTTTTCCTGACTCATCCCCACTACCTGCCTCCCACCTAGAATGAGTTACTTGCTCCCCAAGCAACTTGTGCTTCCATCTATCACAGCATTTATGATACGGCACCACAATTCTTTGTTAGCACATCAGCTGCCCCAACTAGACTCCTGCTTCTTAAGGCAGGAACTGTTATAATTGTTTCTACTGACAAACTCAGCATCTGGTGTATCGTATGCACTCAGTGAATAGTCTACGGGATAAATGAACTTAAGGACTGTACACGTGAAAGAATGCTGAAATGGAAGTTTTGTCTGAGATCTAAAGTTGACAGATATGAGATACCAAAGTAAGCTGGAAACAGACCACCCTGAAGAATTTGAAGAAAAGCATAGTTGAGGACCCATAAATCAACTCAAACCTTTCATCCTTGTGGAAGGTCAGAAAAAGAGGTGGATTTTTTAGGAGACAGCTGTGTGTTGACTGAGCATCAGGCCTTCTAGGGGAGAGGTGAGAGTATGGCCTCACTGACGCCACAGGGATCTGGATGTGTATCCCTGAGGGTGTGAGACACGGTGGGTTGAGTGTGGCTCCTGTCTGGAGCAGAAGCGCTGGCTGGCAGCTTCAGTGTAGCAGTGAAGGAGTGTTGCCCTGGGATCAGCCAGCACTGCCAGAACGTGTCAGACTCCAAAAGGCATGACTGTTTCCCATGAGCCTGAGGTGGCCACAGGTGAGAGGGCTTCCTGGGTTGCCTCAGATCCTGTCCAGTATGGCCACCTATTGAGGCAGAGGGAGCCTGCATAAAGAAGCTTGAGGCAAACTACTGGATTTTTTTTTTTATAAATTTATTTATTTATTTTTGGCTGCGTTGGGTCTTTGCTGCTGCTCACGGGCTTTCTCTAGTTGCGGTAAGCGGGGGCCAATCTTCGTTGCAGTGTGCATGCGGGCTTCTCATCGCGGTGGCTTCTCTTGTTGAGCAGCACGGGCTCTAGGCACACAGGCTTCAGTAGTTGTGGCACATGGGCTCAGTAGTTGTGGCTCGCGGTCTCTAGAGTGCAGGCTCAGTAGTTGTGGCACGCGGGCTTAGCTGCTCCACGGCAGGTGGGATCTTCCCAGACCAGGGCTCGAACCCGTGCCCTCTGCATTGGCAGACAGATTCTTAACCACTGTGCCACCAAGGAAGCCCCCTACTGGATTTTTAAGGAATTAAAATCTACTAGAATAGAGGAGGGACAAGGACAGGATACAGTGAGAGGTTTCCAGAAGTGGAAATTCTCCAAAAAAAAATCTACAATGGAGCCTAGCTGTAAACACCTATTAAACTTAGCATGAAGTCCATTTATGACAACGCTGATCAAGATAAGAACTTTCCTACACCCCTGAGCTCTCTTCCCTTACACCTTCCAACCACCTCGGAAGAACAAGAAAAAAGCTAATATATACTGGAGAGAAAGTGAATGAGGAACAAAGAAGAATCTGATCACAGCCAACTCCTCACATTTGCAACAGTCCCAGCTGGAGGAGTGAGGGGTTGTCTTATCTTTGGATAAAAAATGAAGTGGTGGGGCTTCCCTGGTGGTGCAGTGGTTGAGAGTCCGCCTGCTGATGCAGGGGACACGGGTTCGTGCCCCGGTCCAGGAAGATCCCACATGCCGCGGAGCGGCTGGGCCCATAAGCCATGGCTGCTGAGCCTGTGCGTCTGGAGCCTGTGCTCTGCAACGGGAGAGGCCACAACAGTGAGAGGCCCGTGTACAGAAAAAAAAAAAAAAAAAAATAAGTGGTGATTATTATATATTCCTTGGTATTCTAATGTTTGAAGTTTGGTTATATCTCATCACTTAAAGGGACTATCAAACTTGTATTATCTAAGTGACTTTCTACTTATCTAAGAAAGTAATGGAACTAACAGAATTTTTAATCAGGGCAGAGAGAAACTAGCTCTACTGCACAAGTGTAAAGGGACAGTGAGAGTAAAAAAAACATTTGTTTTTCAATTCTATCTCAGAAACTGTGTTACACATGTATAATAAACAATGGAAGAAAATATATTAAAATATTAACAGGTTCGAGAGCATGGGTGATAGCTTTTTCTATTGTTAACTTGTTTTTTTCTGTCTTCTAAACTTTATATAGCGGCATATAGGGATTTGATCATTTGAAGGAAAATAAAACTGTACTGCACTCTAAAAAAAAGTTATGGGCTTCCCTGGTGGTGCGGTGGTTAAGAATCCGTCTGCCAATGTAGGGGACACGAGTTCAAGCCCTGGTCCAGGAAGATCCCACTTTTTTTTGCAGCGCCCCCCCCCCCGCCGCAACTAGAGAAAGTCCATGCATAGCAATGAAGCCCTGATGCAGCCAAAAATAAAATAAATAAAATAAATAAATTTATATTAAAAAAAATTATGCTTCTACAGGCAGTCAAAATGACTTGTGCTCACTCTCCTCTCTCCTGGGACACAGGGCTCACTAAGGGTATTTGACACAATATGGAGAATGCCCAGAGAATCAGTGCTGTCATCAGAAACAGCACTGCTGAGTTTTCCCATTTCTCCAAATAATTAACATAAAACTGAAACCTCATGAACCCACTGGCTGCAGTAAATCTGGAAACTACCATAGCACAACAATATGAATTTATTATGGAAATGCTGACATGTGCTAAATATAGTCACCCCCCACAATATATTTCTGTTCAAAGGCTTTATTTGAAGTTGGCCTCAAAATTCATACTTTTTGTCAGCAGGCAGGAGTCGGACAATCTGGATTTGTAGTACACTACGCTCTTTGGGAGTCTAGACAGCACAACGAAGACAGGGACTTTTCTCTTTCCTTTTTGCCCACACAATGAAAGCTTTTAAAAACAAAATATTTGGTAAAATCGCCTTTTAATCACTTCTTTTCTTTCTCTCTATAAGGCCGAGCTATAAATAAACCATGAAAGTTCACATTTGATTGTCACTTCTGAAAGCAAGTGTAAGAGTTTCTGCAGGAAAAAATAGGAGCCCTGTACCAAGGCCATGAAAGACTGCATTCATGGGGTTTGGCCCTTTGCTGCCGTGTCAAGGCCGAGATACCAGTCCGCACACGCTGCTCACCACTTCCCTGGGAGCAGCACGGGCAGACACCAGGCCTGTGTGGGCACAGGGAACTCCCAGTCCTCACGTGTTAACGGCCTGGCTTGGGAGCCACCAAAGGGCTCTAGGCTACACTGGGTGAGGTACCCAGGGAAGTTAGGTTCAAGAAAGAAAGGAGCTCTTCACCCGTGGAGAAGATGGGGATTCCACGAGTGGCAGACACAGGAATGTTGGCAATTTGGGGAGCAGGCGATCTGATACCTTCTCTCCCACCCAGTGGGAGGGGAACAATGGCCTTAAGACTTTGGGAAGGCTGGCAGGCAGTCTAGACCAAGGCACCAAAGGGCCCTCACTGCAAGCTTGGCCATGTCCAGAGTCACGGTCTACAGGGAAGAATAACCAGTACCTGGCCTGGTGGGACCTATACTGTCAACTCCCTGAAGGCAGGAACCATGTTACTGAGGGTCTCATGCCTAACACGGTCCTAGCACTTAACAGCTGCTTGGTTAATGTTTGCTGAGCTGCTGAATGAAAGGGTGATGACTTTCATGACAGAGGAGATGGGAGATCATCTAATGGTGTTTCTAAAATAGCATACATGTGCTCCAAGGAGTGCCGGAGATGATCTGTTAAGATTCCAGGAGAAAATATTGGAAGTGCCATTTATATGACTTTTAGTCTAAAGAAATTAATTCAAGTTTAATATGCAGATTGTCACCAGATCCATCAGTTGGTCCACACATCAGACAGTCATGAGTGAGTAAGATGTGTGAGGTGTCCTAAGGGAAGGGTGAGAGCTCTACAACACCAGGGATGACAGCATGGCACTCCATTCTATGTCCCCAGCTTCCAGGGCTTTGCTACATATCATCATTTACATGTTCCAGGTTGGTAGGTTTCTAGGTATTATCTAATTTTATTTAAATAAACCCTCACAAAATGGGCAAGCAGCTGAGAAAGATTCAACCAATGGATTAAAGGCAATGGTGATAATTCAGATTCAAGGAAACAAAAAAATGATGATACTTTTACTAACTTGGCGTTAGCTCTTCATATTATAAGGTGAAAACAATGAAGATCTAGTCAGATAAGACAAGAATTGGGGAAAAAAATCAAAATTATCAAGAATACTGTTTGTTGTCCATCATCAGATGAATGGATAAAGAAGATGTTTTATACACACACACACACACACACACACACACACCACACACACACACACACACACACACTGGACTATTACTCAGCCATAAAAAAAGAATGCAATTGTGCCATTTGCAGCAATGTAGATGGACCTAGAGATTATTATGTTTAGTGAAATAAGTCAGATAGAGAAAGACAAATACTCTATGATATCACTTATATGTGGAATCTAAAAAAATAATACAAATGAGTGTATATGTAAAACAGAGACAGACTCACACATATAGAGAACAAACTAGTGAGTACCAGTGGGGAAAGGGAAGGGAGGATGGGCAAGATGGGGGTAGGTGATTAAGAGAAATAAACTACCATATATAAAATAGATAAGCAACAAGCATGTATTGTACAGCACAGGGAAGCACAGCCATTATCTTGTAATAACTTTTAATGGAGTATAATCTGTAAAAATACTGAATCTCTATGCTGTATACTTGAAACTAATATAATATAGTAAAGCAACTATATGTCAATTAAAAAGAAGAAAAACAAAGAACACTGTTTGAGATATAAATACAGAGACATATTCAAAATTGTTTAGAAATCATCAATAATCATTTAAAAAAATCATTAAAAACTCACCTGGCCATAAACAGTGTACCTTTAGATACTGCATAATGTCAGTATGATGACCTCACTATAAAATAACATTTTATTTCAGCTATATTTCAGCTGTTTTATAGTGTAAATAATCTACAAGCACAGTAGAAAATGTATATGCTTTATCGTAAATAAGTTTGCATGTATTTAGCATGTAAGCTCAAAATTTTTTTAACTGATGGAGTACATGATCCAAAAAACAAGGCATCCATTGGCCCAGCAACCAACTTCCATGGCCGTTGCTAGGTTACTGGTTTAGCCAACATTTTGCAGGTGCTTTCTCTGTGCTGTGCGCTGTACGAACTGCGTTATGTACGTGACCCTTTAAATTCTCAAAACGACTTCATGACACAGATATCATCATCTATCCCCACTTTATCAACCAAGAAGTGAACAGAGTATGAGGAAATTGCCCAAGGTCAGAAAGCGAATATGCAGTAAAGCCAGAATTCCGACTCCAGGCCTTTGCTTAACCCTACACTCAGACCCGACACTCCTGCCCTCTCTGCAATGCAAAAAGCCTGATGCTTGCGTCCCCTGGACTTGCATTCAAATCACACTTCTGCTGCTTATTAGCTGCGCCATCTCCTTGGGTGAGAATGAGTGTGTGTGCGTGTGTGAGACACACCAATACAGTACACTGTACCTTTTTTCAGAGATGCTGACACATAGTTCTGAAATACATGAATCTGACTTCTTGAGGAGCTCTGACTCATTTTACTGGAACAACAAGTTCACATGTTAATGTGTGGGCTGAGGCACATGATCCCTCCGTAGAAAAACAAAGTATAGCAATGTGATTTTCCTCCAACAAGCATTAAGAAATGGCTAGTTGTTCTGCTATTTGTTTTGTTTTGTTCTGTTTTTCTTTTGACACAGTCATCGTTTGACCTGCACCTGGTATTCTGTGTAACCTCCATGACAACAATGTCAACTGAGAAGCAGGAAGTAGTTAGAGAAAGGAAAGAGTGGGATAGGTCTTCATCACTAATCATGACGTGAAGACTCACACCTCATTTATAATTTTAAATACGTGGTATCAATCTACGTACCTACCTACGCATCCACATCCACACACATACATATATCTTATTTATTAGGGTGTTGATTACATGGGTGTACACATTTATCAAACTTCATCAAACTGTACACTTAAGATCTGTGAATTTCACTTTATGTACACTGTATCTCAATGTAAAAGAATGTAAAAGAAAAAACACTGTGCTTGTTATAAGTATGTGATGGTATATTTATATTTTATTTTCCATTATAGAATGCCTACAAAATGGAAATAAAAATTTTCAAGTGCTTATTTCTCCAATATTCACTCTAAAATACACCTTGGATTAGTCTCTTGATCATAAAGGAGGGGTAGGGGTGTGGCACTCTCCAATTTTGCAGGAAATGGAGATGCTAGTGGAAAGGTGTTAGGTTGTAGAGATAAATAGGCTTGGGATCATATCTGGGCCCCGCGACTTACCAGATGTGTGAGCTAAGCCTCAGTGTTCCCATCTATAAAGTGGAAATAATAGTGTCTACTCACTGCTTTGTTAAACATTCAAGTATCCCAATCTCTGACCAACATCCTAACTGGCACCCTAACAACAGTGAGGACCAGTCAGAGTGATTTTTCAGAACGACACTCCGACTATCACCAACTGCCACAGTTTGAAGTCAGGCTTTACCACTTGCTGCATTATCATGGACAAATGACTTAACTTCTTTATGCCTGTTTCCTCGTCTAAAACTGTGGATGAGAACAGTATGCCTCTAGTAGGACTGTTTTGAGGACCACGTGAGTTATTTCAGGCAAAGCACTTAGAATAGTCCAGCACATGGTAAATGCTCCATAAACTTTACATATTTATTATTCCATTAGCATGCAAGCTCCATGTGGCCAGGGGTTTTTATTTGATTCATTCATTGCACTAAGAACTGTGCCTGGCCAGAATAGGTGATCTATAAGTATTTGTTGGATGGGACTTCCCTGGTGGTCCAGTGGTTAAGACTTTGCACTCCCGATGCAGGGAGCATGGGTTTGATCCCTGGGTGGGGAACTAAGATCCCACCTGCCACACGGCACAGCCAAAAAAAAAACAAAAAAAAAAACAAAAAAAAAAATTTGTTGGATGGATCATCGAATGAAGTAAATTAGATTTTGTTTCTCTGAGCTATTTTTACCCACAATACTTCTGATACCAAATATGTGGGTTCCTCACACCAATCAATTCTCCAACTCTGCAGACACCAAGTGGGAGTGAAAGCTGCAATGGAAGCTTTTTGAAGGAAATTCAAATTTCATAAGATGGCCTAGAACTGCAAGGTTGAACTTGGGTGGATGTCTCCAACCTCACCTCAGGTCTTGCTCACTGTGCTGGCTGTGCTGCAAACGCAATGGCTATGGGGCTGTTGACTGAACGTGGCAAGTTCGCCCCTGCTGGGGGGCCTTCCTGCCTCTTTCGGGAGTGTGCTTCTGAATCTTAGACTGTCTGGCTTTTTCATATGACTTAGGTCCTCTTCAAATATAATCTCAAAGAGACTGACTTGGGCCACTCTTGGCTGAAACATTCTACTTCTCCTCAACACCCTCTATCTTCTTGTCTTCATAACCCTTCATAGCACTTAGCATGGCCTGAAATTATATTAATTTATCTGCATCCTTGGTTACTGTCTACTTCTTCCTTTGGCTCTCACCTCTACTCCTCCCTCATGAACCTAAGCTCTGTGAAATCAGGGTCCTTGGCTTTCTTATTCATTGATGTGTCCGTAGCTTTTAGCAGGACATTAGCTAAAGGTTAGTTGAAAGTGTACACTTATTAAATGTCTATTCTGGTGAGGCACTGTGTATCTAGATCTTGCCTCATTTGATGCTAACAAACGTTCTGTAATGAAGGTCTTATCTAAATTTATAATGAGGAAACAGAGGCTCAGAGAGGTTAAGTGACTTTCCTAAGCTAGTAAATGGCTTAGCTAGGATTTGAAACTTGCTTTAACTCATGAATAAGACCAGGCCTAATCCTTGAGGAGCTCACAGCCAATAGGCAGATCTTCAGCGTCAGTTCATGACAATTCATCTTGCTCTGATGACTTTAGGGCCCTGTAAAACCCTGAAAGCTTGCTTTCTCCACCATCAAAGATAAATTCAATTATAGTCGTGACATTGTGCTTACAAAGGCAGGAAGATGGATTCAGTGATGTATGGAAAGATTGTTCGTATTAATTTTTGAAGCAAACAAAATTACTGCCAGCTGTATGACCTTGAGAAAGACCCTTCCCCTTCCTGGGACTCACTTTCCTTATCAGCAAAATAAAGGGGTTGGATTCGATTATTTCTGAAGTCTTTGCCAGCTCTGCGATCTGTTGGTTCCATGTACATGTCTTTTTTTGATTAACTCTCAGTTGACAAATGAACCAGTTACCCCCAATGGTACATTTTATTAGGTTTTTGTTTTGTTTTTTTAAACTAGGTTCACTCTAAGAGGGAATATACCCACTGTGTTCCCGCAGCAAGGTACAGCTTCATTCCAACTCAGTCATGCGATCATGGCAGAGGGGAGAGGTTCCACAATAGGTAAGGCTACCTACCACTGTGATATTTTGAAGTGTGGTCCTAATACATGGCCTGACCACTAAGGGGCTGGGTCCTAAAATGAACAGTTGAACGACTATTCATCTTACTTACATGAGTTTGACTTGGCTCCTATGGGTTTTCTCAAAGCCAAAATATCAAGCTTCTTACTAAAAGCATTAGATTACAGACTTCAAAACTGCAAGCTATCACCCATCTAATAATCTGTTATTGACTGAAAAAGAAATGGTCCTACTAATATTTCTGGCTGAGAATATAAGGTAATGCAGTGAGCTATAAAAGTAATACTAATAACAATAACTCAACAACAACAATAATAATGGCAGCTAACATTTATGGAGTACTTACTACGGCCCAGTATTGTACTGAACACTTTACCTACTTCATATCCCCAGTTGAAAGATAAGGAGACACACAGTTTTGGAATTCTATTCTTAACCATTCACTGTGGGACAAAGGGTTTGGTGCTATAGAGACCATAATTCAAATCCTAGCTCTGCCACTTAACACTCTGAGTCTCAATTTTAAAAATGGGAATCTTTTTTTTTTTTTTTTTCTTTTTTTTTTTTTTTTTTTTTTTTTTTTTTTTTGCGGTACGCGGGCCACTGACTGTTGTGGCCTCTCCCGTTGCGGAGCACAGGCTCCGGACGCGCAGGCGCAGCGGCCATGGCTCACGGGCCCAGCCGCTCCGCGGCATGTGGGATCTTCCCGGACCGGGGCACGAACCCGTGTCCCCTGCATCGGCAGGCGGACTCTCAACCGCTGCGCCACCAGGGAAGCCCCAAAAATGGGAATCTTAATACCTATTTTATAGGTCTATTGTTATGGAATAAATGATTAAAACTATAGTTGTTGTTACTACTACTACTACTACTATTTACCCATCAACTGAAACAAAGCTTATTTCCCCAGAAACTTCATTAAAAGTAAGAGTTAACATGTATTACTTGGGTGTGTGTTTCAGGTTGGTGGGGTAGGTGGGCTGGGGAAGGTGGTGGGTGTCAATATTCTCATGCCTCCTTATTATCATTTCCAGATGATTACTCCTCCATCAGCAAGCAAAAAAACTCACTCTGAAGTTATGCCACCTAATGATAGAGATATAATCATACTCAGCTCCCCTGCATCTCAGTGCTGTCATCATCAGCCTCTTGCTGCTGTTAAATGAGGCTAAGGCTTAGATCTGAGTCTCCCCATCCATCTGGAGGTTTGTCATCATCATGTAAGACTTCAGCATCTGTTTACAAGACCCATCCAATACTTGAGTCCTGTGTTTTCAGAGTGTTTCCAATATTCTAATTGCCACTTTCTGGCTTCAGTTGCCCATTAATCCAATTCTCTCGCTTGCCCCATCATTCCTATTAAATGTCCCCCTCCACCTCATGGTTATTTCCAGAATCTCAATCCCTTCTTTTTCTTTCAATCCATATACCTCTTCTGACTCTGATTTCTTCCATATATAGGGGTGAGTCCCTCATCTATTAAATCAAACACATCGATCAATAGGAATCACCACTAATTCTCTTTTAGTTGCCAAATTCAATTGGTGCCTCTAATCCACAAAATTCTTTAGCCAGGATATGCTTCATTTATGACTGCAGGGGAGAAACTTTGTTTAGGATGGAATGGGCCAACAGGAGACTGCAACTCGAGAAAACGCAACATCTTGAAAGCTCTCAGGGTCTGAACACCTTGGAAACTTACACTTCCTGCTTCAACATTAATTTTGTATTGGGAAGATTCTTTGGCCAACAGATCGGGAACCATAATTGGCAGCAAAGACTCAAAATGTGATGGTATTAACATTTCCTTATGTTCCACGTGTGATGGGTTTATTTTATTTTACTCTGATGCAAAACCGAAGATTCCACTACTGCACAGAGACCAATATATTACAGGGTAATGAAAAAGTGGTGTGGGACATGCAGGACATAATGACTGAGCTTCAAGGGATGTTGGGTAGTCACTAATCAATTTCTCTGTGTTTAGACTGATAAATAAACAAATTATCTAAGACACATCTATCCTGCCCTCCATACTCTTTAAAGCTCCCTGTTTTGGATCTCCAACTCTCCTAGACTACAGCCACATTAGAAGTAGGGCATGCACACACTGGTCTAGCCTTTGGGGCCGGCCTCAGACTGGTTTATGGTGCAGAAGAGCCTTTGGCTAAGCCAGAATGCATTTCGAACCAACAGCAGGAGGAAAGAGACAAGCAGAGAGGTTGAGTCTGAAACCAGGAGTTGGGGAGGCCAAAAATGGCACCAAAGCACCAAAAGCATGAGAAAGGCTGGAGGGAAACTGGGAAGGAAGGAGGGAGCAGAGGTCAGACAGAGTGAGGGGACAGCATGGAAGGCAAGTCCAGGATAAATCATCACAATGTCCTTTTAAGTTGGTTTCTAATCTTTTTTTGTGTTCCCAAAGCTCCCTGGTTTCCCTCTATCTTAGCACTTGGCACACAGTAGGATAAATGTCTGTTTACTTATATGCCTCTTTCACTAGACGGTGAGAGCCCAGAGGATAGAGGTCATTAATTTTAATCAGTATTCCCAGCAATTGATATAATGTGACTTTTCAATAAACAGTGCTGAGAGAATGAAAGAACGAATGAGTAGATGGATCAATGAATTAATGAATGATTGAATGAATGAATGACTAAATCAGGGGTAGGATATCTGTATAAAGCAACTTTGGGATATCCCTCAGTTGTACTTTTTAGTATTTCCTAACTGTCAGGTCAACCTGTTTTTTATTGTCAGATGTCACATGGTTAAGATCATGGACTCTGGATTGCCTAGATCAGAACCTTGGCTCTTCTAACTGAATGGCTTAGGCAATTTAATAACCTCTTTATGCCTCAGTTTACTCATCTGTAAAATAGAAATAATTACTCATAGAGTTAGAGAGGTAAGAGAAAAGGCATGTAAACCATCTAATTTAGTGCCTGGCACAAGTAATAGCTTAAACATTTGTTATTTTTATAATTATTACACCCATCTGCACCCCAGGATCACACAGGATCTTGTAATGTGTTCTCGAGTGCTGCTATTTAAAGACAGCACTTCCTAACCTTCTCCTACGTGTAATATGCTGCCTGGGCAGGGGAGTGACAAGGAGCGTGGAATGAAGGAACCATGCAACACTGGATGCCAGCTGATGCTTCTTGTTAATGGGGGGAAGAAAGATGAAAAATGAGCAGAACAGGGGCTGTAGGGAATAGAAGTTGTAGGAGCTTGTAGGTTTAGAAACGTGGAGTTTATTTCTGGGTTGGATTTCTAGGCTTTTTACATAAAACAAACAAAGAAAACAACACCTATGTCAGCTGTGTTTATGAAGATGAGCTTGCTCTGGCTTTCACAAGACATAGGGAATTCAGTCTGCTTCCCTCTGGTTGCTAAGTTATTGACAAGGCACATGATGTACTGGAAAGAAAACTGATCTGGAAATCAGGAGGCTCTGGTCCCGTACAAATCTGAGTCTAGGCTCTGCAATTTTGAATGAGTTGCTTCCTTTCTCTAGATGCTAGTTTCCTCATCTCCAAAATGGGAAGTTTGAATCAGATAATGTTTTATTATTCAACAACTAGTTATTGAGTACCTACCGTGTGCCACGTGTTGTGCTAGGCACTGTGGATACGTCAGTGAACCAGACAGCTCTGATCTTTGACCTTATGGAGTTCACAGTCTATTAGAAAAACACAGGTGCTATAAGAGAGTGCCAGAGGGAGACAAAACTAGTCCGGGGGCTTAGGGAACTATCTGAAGGCTAAAGAGGAGTTGGAAAGGTAAAGAAGGTGATGAAGAGGGTGCCAGGCTAAAGGAAATACACATTTGAAGGTCCCAAGTCAAGATAATGTGGCACATTCAAAAGACAAAAAGAAGTCCAAGATGGCCGGAGTAGATAGAACAGAGGGAAAAAGTGATAACAGACAAAGCTACAAATGAAGGCAGGAATAGATTTTGGGTGGCATTTTAATATCACATTAAGGGTTTCCAACATTATGCCAAAGTCAAGAGGAAGCCATTGGAGAATTTTAAGCCAAAGCCATCCTATTCCAAGTTTGTGAAAGATCACTTTGGCTGATGTGTAGAGAACGGGTTAGAGAGTGGTAAAGGTGGAGGCCATTCAAGAGGCCCTTGGAGCACTCTGGGCAAGAGCTGATGGTGGCTTGGACTAGCATGGTGACTGTGGAATTAAAGCAAAGTGGAAGAATTCAAGAGACACGAGGTAGAGTTTAGAAAGAGACCAGGAGAGACCAAAGTGGAGGGAAAAGAGAGGCTGGGTTCAGAATGTCCTTGAGGTTCTGGCAGGAGCGATTAAGTAAATGTGGTGCCCTTGCCAATAGTGCCCTGTCCTAAGCTAACGCCAGTTTTGCAGGCAAAGGTGGAGATGCTGAGTTCAGATTTGAACATGTTTAAATTGAGATGCCCGTGAGACTCTTTAGGTGGAGATGTCATGTGCACAGCTGTAGAGCTGCTGCCATATAAATAGAAAATGAATCCTTAGAAGTGGATGAGATGGACAAAACCTGGTAGAAGACCAACGGGGAATGCTAGGTAGAGGAGAGAGGACAGCTGGCAAAGGATGTGGAAAGCAGCATTCAGAGCAGTGGGAGGAAAATCAACAAAGTATGTTGTCAGTGGAAAAGTGTTTCCAAATGAACTTATCTACGAAACAGAAACAGACTCACAGACGTAGAGAACAATTGTGGTTGCCAAGGGGGGAGGCGGGGTAGGGGAGGGATGGATTGGAAGTTTGCAAATGCAAACTATTACATAGAGAATGGATCAACACCAAGGTCCTACTGTACAGCACAGAGAACTATATTCAATATCCTGTAATAACCCATAATGGAAAAGAATATGAAAAAGAATGTATACATATGTACAACTGAATCACTTTGCTGTACACTAGAAATTAACACAACGCTGTACACCAACTATACTTCAATAAAATAAATTTTAAAAAAACGTGCTTCAATGAAGGGAGTGTTCCACATTGCAAAATACTGCTAAGGGTAAAGCCCGGTAAGGCCTGGAAAGCCCTTTGCGTTGTGCAATGGCCTAGGTTAGCATTAGTGACTTAGACTAGCATTATTTTAGTGGATCTGTGGAAGTGGAAGCTAGATCATCCTTGGCTAAGGAGGAGGGAGATGGTGCTAAGAAAATCATGACAGTGAGGCTGGCCGCTTTTTCAAACATTTTTGCCTATAAGAGGCAATAACTGGAGGGGCTGAGAGGTAGAAGAGGGGATTTTATTTTAAGATGAGAGTTTATGGTAGCACTGCCCAACAGAAATAAGGTGAGTTACATAAGTAATTTTAAATTTCCTAGAGGCCATTTAAAAAAGTGAAAAGAAATTGGTGAATTTAATTTTAAAATCTTTCATTTAACCTATTATTAATAAGATAGTCTACGTTCTTGTATTCATGCTAAATCTTTGAAATCTGGTGTGTCTTTTACACATTTCAATTTGGACCTGCCACATTTCAAGTGCTCAGTAACTATATCTGATGAGTGGTTACTGTATGGGACAGCACAAGTCTAGAGCAGGTTGAAATGCTGATGAGAGAAGGAGTCAGTATGGAAGGAGAGGCTAAATATGCAGGGAAAGGGATCAAATGGACTATCAGAGGCAGTGGGAGATGGAGGAGCCTCTGATGATAGGTTGGGCATCAATCTGTCCACTGTAACAAATGTAAAGGAGAAAAAGGCAGCATCTGGGTGGAAGCAGTGGTGTGCCGATAAATGCTCAACAACTGGCTCTATCAAAACACAAAAGGCCCTGATTTGTAGTGTTTGCCGATTTCTGTGGTGTAAAGACTTCCGCTATGGCTAATTTCAAGCTGCTAATGTGATGTCACTGAACGTGGAGCTGGGCAGAGATGCCCACAGTTGGCTCTTGGGAGCAAGTGTGAGCCAGCTCCAGCATTCCACTGGATATGAGAAATGTAGGTTTGACGGCAGATGTCCTTCTAATGGCTATTATTTTCTTTTTGAGGTAGTTGGTGGTTGAGAATAAATAGTAGGTCATATGTCTGAATGTGAGAGGAAAGATGGGGCTGGGAATTGGGGAGGTTTGATATGATCACTGCAGAAAATGAGAAATTAATCTGACACATTAGTCTAGTTCCTGTGAGAAAACAGATGGACACTCACACCGGGTAGTGGATGTACAGCTTAATAAAGGGTTTGTTGAAAAGAAGGTTTAGGAGAAGACTAGCAACAGTGGGGAACCATTACCACCTCCTGGCCTGAAGAAGCAAGGGTAGGGAGTGATTCCTACCACCCGAGAGAAGATGGGAAGAGGGAGAGGACCACATGCCAGAATTGTGGCCTATGGTCTAGATACATGGTACGTGGATCAGCTAAACGGTGGCATTTCAGCAAGGACGGAGCTGGGGAAACAAACAGCTTCATTATCCTCCAGGCTCCTTCTGGTGCCCAGTGGCCAAACCCACCTAGAACCTAGAGGATGAGGGAGGCTATCTGGGGATCATTACTACATAATGTTAGAAGCCTGCCTTATTGTTGTATAGTATTTCCTTATAGTGTTCAGGGGCCTTTAGGCACGCATAAGGTAGAAATCTGGATTCATCTGGATTGGGATTTGGTAAAAGAAGAAAATGGGAAAAAAAAATGAAATGGCTGTAAAGAGACTGGCCAGGTGGGAAGAGAGGAGTTCAAGAGGAAAGTAAAAAAGTCTGACAACAGCCTTTCAAAGTACACATCAACTCTGTTTTAGAGACAAGGCAACTGGAACGAAAGCAGTTGTGCGGCTTGCCTAGGAAGCAAGGTTAGTTAGCGAAGTTGGGAGATTGGTCTGCCTAGCTTGCAAGCAGCTTCTGCCCTGCCGGTCCACCTGCAAGCTACGGAGTGCTCTGACTGATCTGGGGAGAGGGGGTACATTTTCACGTTCCTTTAAACTTTTCATTGAAACTGAAGCATTTTTGGAATTTTCCTATCCTGGATACATAAACTCATGCACACTGAAAAGCTAGGATGCCCTTTGGATTGTCATTACAGATGCTCATCCCCAATGTACAAGCTAAGAGGGGGGTGAGGAATGTGCAAGGGTGTCTTTTGTGAAATAGAAGTGAAGTCAAGCTCTCAGGCATGCTCTCCTCCCCAGTCTGCATCTCCTCTAGGCAGGAGCTGATGAGGTCACTTTCTTCCTTACACCTAGTGGGATGGGCAGAAGGGGCGAGAGAGCGCCATATGACTCCCCCTGTGTGTCTGGTACACAACTATAACCCAAGCATATCCCCAGGGGCGTGGCATGTGGCAAATGCTCAGTGATTACAGGGTAAATGGAGTCTTTCAAGGACCATATTTTCTGTGTTAAATATTACATGATCTGACAGCAGGATATAAGATTAGAAATCAGAGTTCTCTGATTGCAAAGCTGGGAACAGTACACATACAGCACTGGAAATAGCTAGGTTGGAATTCCTGTGATGTGACCTTGGAACCTAATCTCTTTTGGCCCATTTATGAAATCTCCTTCTTTGTAAAACTTGGCCAATACCTAAATGGGTAGTTGTAAAGATTAAATGAGACCAAGGGTGCAAAGCTACTGGCACATGCAAGTACTCAGCAAAAGTCCATTCTTCCCACTTTCCTGTTCCTCTCTGGTCCTTCTACTTTACTTAACCCTTTCTTTCATTTCCCTGAATTATCCCTTTCTTCTGACACTGTATTCCATTGACAGAAGACAGTGGTGGTTTTCCTACAACTTCCCAATCATGATTACTCTAGTTCTGTGTTGTTTTGTTTTGGTTACTTTGGGGCCTTGGTTTGGGTCTTGGTGACCCTGGGTGACCATTCTGCGGAAACCACAGCATTTTGGATCATGGCTTTTTTCCCATCTTTGAATAAACACCGAAAGCTTTCTTTACCTTTTCTTCCAGCTCTCGTTTGCCATCTGGTGCCTGGTTTGGCTGCATCTGTGTTTGCTTAATGACTTGAGGCAAAGGCTGAGTTTACATATGGGAAGAAGGAGAGGGCTTTGCTTGATTTCTTCCATATGTTCATTTATTCATATATTATGATTTTTGTAATCTCACCAGCACAGATCCCTTCGGAGAATCCTTACCCTGTTCCTTGGAGACCTGCTTCTTTGTGTGTCCAGCTGGGCGTTTCTGTGAGAACACGTTTGCAGTGCCCGATACCTTTAGCATAGCTCGGAGTGGCTTTTAGACGGGTGCAAAATCAGTGTTCTTGAAGGTTCTTCTTTTTGAATGGAGGAGGACTATTTGACTTGGGAGATTCTGTAGAAAGAGTCAGGAGACCTGGGGGCTAGGCTCTGTTCTCCAATGCGGTGAATTCAAACAAGTTCTATGACCATTCTGGCCCTCAGTTTGCTCATCATGTAGCCAAAGGCTTGGGTTGGGTTTGCTTTGACACCTAAGAGCCTCACAGCACCCAGCATTCTCGCTCTTGTTTCTTCATCTTCCTCTGGTACTGGGTCTGTGGCTCTTACAGATGAGTACGTGAAGTCCTGATGTGTGCATTTCCTCTTCTTAGCTCCCAGACAGAGGTATGTATGGGGGAAAAATGCAACAAAGGCATCCCATCTTCTGCATAATGCATGAATGAAAAGGGTGAATTCTATTTCTTGTTTTGTAAAAAGTCACCATGACTTCTTTTCCTGCAGTATACTTGGGACTCAGGCTAGTGTGATGGAAAGAGCAGATCAGGGTTTGAAAGCTGCCTCCTTTCTACCAACCTGTGGACCTGGGCAGGTTTCTTAATTTTCCTAAGTCTTATCTTCCTTCTCTGTGAAATGGGAATAATATATCTGCCTCATAGGGATTGCGAGTAGATAAGTAATCATTAATTCCTAGCCTGGTGTTTTGCATAAAGCAAGTGTTCACAAATGTTGGTTACCTCTGCGCCCAGTGGATTCAGGGGTGAAATCCAGCTGCTGAATATGCTTCAGAGGAGGAAACTGACGATACTCAGAGAAGATCACAAAACCAGCTGGTGTCAAAGCCAGGACTAGAATTTGGGACTCCTGACTCCAGGGCTGCAGATCTTTCTTATGAGCTGAAGAGCTCTGGGTGGGGGAAAAATGGGAGGGCTGGTGAGTGGAAGAGAGTACCAGCGGGGCCAGAAATGTGTATGGGGAGTGGAGGAGGGCGAGTGGAATACTTTTTGTGAATGTCCTCAAGTCACTCTGATGTTCTCTCCCTCCCCCGACCCCGTTCCTCCCCCTCCCCCTTCCTGCCTAGTCTCTGTGGTTGGGAGAGTGAAGCCCAAAAGGACAAAAAATTCTTGGCACGAATGTTTTGGATGCAGCCAGACGGACAGGTGAGACTGTGTTTGATAGTTTGGGCAGAAAAGCTTTGCTAGTTTGTTTGCAGAAGTCAAATTCATCTCTGCCAGGTAATCAGGAAGTGATCTGTCAGGTTGCGGCAAGTAGAGAAGAAGAAGCGGTCTTGTCCACAGCCTCCCTTCGGGTGCCTTGCTCAGAAGCATGAGGCCGAGCAGCGGGGCAAGGGAAGCTACGGCTGCCTGGAACTGTGAAGCCTGCACCTCAGACAGCTGTCTCCTCAGATCCTCCCTCCCTCTGTCAGAGAGCTGGCCGAATCTAAGAGATGAGGGCTCCCTCCTCCCCCAGGGACTGGTCCACTGCCTCTTGCTGTGTATGGCGTGCAGGTATGAACGATATGGTATGTATGTGTGTATGCATCCTGTGTGTTATGGCTTGGCTGACATTCAAAGATATGCTGGCTTTAGCTGGGTGAAGGATGGGGGAAACATGCATCCAGCAGAGGAGAGGACCACATGGACGAAGGAAACATCACACATTTGAGGCATGAGAAGGCCAGCCTGTCTGGAGCAGACGGAGCGCAGGCAAGGGTGAACGAGACAGAGCCGAGAGGCAGGCAGTCCCCACACGGCCCTTGCTTGCAGTCTCCTTCCCTGGGCCGCAGGGAAGCCAGAAGTGTATTCAGCCTGGCAGGGGCCAGTTGCATGGGTCCTGGGGGAAATTAGGGCCGTGCTGCTGGACAAGAGGGACGCACACAGATACAGGAGGCGCTCAGGAGGCTTCGCTGATGGGTCAGATGGGGGCGCCATGGAGCAAGGGTTGTCAGAAGTAACTCAAGAACTCTTAGGCTTCTGGGCTTAGGCATCTACCCATTTAGGTGGAGGCAGAGTGAGGACTGGGACGGAGGGCCGCCTGCACACAGCCTGCTTCTTTAGATCTGAAAGGCTCACTCAAGGTCATGGGGTAACGGAGCCGCAGAGCCTCAGCCCCGCCTCCTGTTCAGAGGACAGCAGCCATAAGAAAAGAACATCAAGAGAAATAATGTTGCAAAGACTCCTCACAGACCTGGCCAAAGCTTCCATCAGTCAGTCATGAGGGTTTGAAGCTCCATTATTCAGTAAGAAATGGATTTGTCCCTGTAAGTGCTGCAAGATCTGGCACCTACTCCACTGTGAAGGCCCCCTTTTTTTTTTTTTTTTTTTCCAAAAGCAGCAGAAGCTCTAGACAACCTGGGAGTTTAAGTGCAACCTCTGGACACCCAACACAGTGCCTATGGCTGAGACCTTCCCAAAAAGGCATCTCTGGGTTTCCTTAGGGTGGTGAGGAGGAGATGGGAGGACAGGAAAATGCGTGTCAAGATAGAAGACATGAGGCTGTGGAAAATGCTAGTGTCCTTACGCACAGACGTCTTGGAGCAAGAAACTACGGCTGCCTGGAACTGCAAAGCCTTGACGTGGGGGTGCACGGGGTGGGGGCCTCCACCCAGGAGTGAGTTGTGAGCACGTTCGGCACAGGGAGCTCAGCAGCTTTTCAAGGCTGGAATGGCTATGGGGAGGCCAGCTTTAAATCGGAAAACTGGAAGGAGATGTCCTCCACCCCCCACTCTCTCACACATCCCCACCAGATTCCTGCTTAGGGACCAGATCTTACTTCTGTTCTTGTGGAAGACATGGAAATAAGAATCATCACCACTCCTTAGGAACGATGGCTAACATTTTTTGGTGTCACATGCATTTGGCACCATGTTAAGAGTGTACCTGCCTTATCTCATCAATATTTGCAGCAACCCTGTAAGATCGGTGTTATCATTATCATCCCTATTTTACAGGGGAGAAAAGAGAGGTAATCAGAGGTTAAGTAACTTGCTCAAAATCACCCAGCTAGTAACCGGCAGATCCAGAATTCAAGCCCCGGAGCTAGAATCCATGTGTTTAACTCAGTGGTACATCAAAGGGCAGGGTGGCGTGAGCCATTCACCTCGGGTGTGGACAATGTGGGTGGGAGGGTGCACTGCCTTTAGAGAACTAAAATATAATAAGGAGACTGGTTAAAAGGTCCGTCTGGTTTTACTATCACATGCACCGGCAATATGTCCGTGGTCAAATCTCCCCTCCAGGGCAAACTCTGCCCCCCTCATAAGCTAACTATCTTAGAAGGCAGGAATCACTAGTCACATTTATGGATCTCAAATCCCATTTAAGCACTCCTATCACACCCTGTACCTCTCCTTTAAGCGCTCATAACGAGTATATTGGTTATATGTGCAATTATTTCTTTATTCTCTGACTCTGTCATTGGACCAACAACTCCTGGACGGTAGGGACTGTGTCTACAGGTCATGCTGAAGCACAGGGCTTAGCTTGTTGGTGGTGCTCACCCAATAAATATCTGCTGAATGAATGGATGGGTGAAGAAATGGCCAATCTAAAATGCCACCTCCTGCAGGAAGTTTTCCTGAAGGGAAGAAAGACCCAGCTCTTCAGAGAGGAAGGCAGTGTGAGTGATGCTGGCAGAAGCTGTGATGCTGGGCTGGGACCCTCTTGCCTCCATGGCAGCCCAGGAAGTTCTCTGCCAGGTATGATGAGTGTGGGTCTTAGTATAGCTTTGCAAGGAACCCCAATTCCTCCTTATGGAATCACCCTTCCCAGGAAGAGAAGATACCCCTTTTGAGACTGATATTTGAGAACTAATAGTTACTGGATCTCTCTAAGGCCAGAAACTATTTATACTGAGGCATAGACTTTGAATTATCTTTAGGACTTCACAATCCTTGATGAGGATCTAGATATTTTAAAAAAATCCCAGTATGTTCCTTAGAGAAATTTGTTTCTGGCATGTTTCTCACTTGCTAGATAAATAACTCTGTAAACATCTCTATGACCTGGGATGTTGTTTTTACTTCAAAATGGAAGCATGTTGGTTTATAAGTTCATTAAAACTAAGACAGGGGCTTCCCTGGTGGTCCAGTGGGTAAGACTCTGCGCTCCCAACATAGGAGGCCCGGGTTTGATTCCTGGTCAGGGAATTAGATCCTGCATGCATGCTGCAACTAAGAGTTCGCATTCCAGAAGTAAGAAGTCCGCATGCTGCAGCTGAAGATCTCGTGTGCTGCAAGTAAGACCCAGAGAGAGAGGGAGAGAGAAAGGGAGAGAGGAAGAGAGGGAGGGAGGGAGGGAGGGAGGGAAGGAGGGAGAAAGAGAGAGAGACAGAGAGAGAGAGAAGGAAAGAAAGAAAGAAAGAAAGAAAGAAAGAAAGAAAGAAAGAAAGAAAGAAAAGAAGGAAGGAAGGAAGGAAGAAGGAAGGAAGGAAGGAAGAAAGAAAAAGAAAGATCATGTAAAAAAAAATTAAGACATATTTTGCTAAAGCACTATGGAGTCAGCATCCCCACAGCAGGTCACTTCAAGCCCATTTCCTTTGTAAAACATCCTCGATATCATGCTTTATCATGTCCTCCTTTTTTATCTTTTAAAGTTTTTTTTGTATTTTTCCCCTAAAAATAAAATGATGTTGCAGGCAACCTTTCTGGGTGGTCTACCCGTGAGACAAGAGTTGCCAGGTCTCCTCTGACAGATGGGTCATGGCAAGGTCAGTCCCCATGTTGGACACCCAGGAGGGAGGCTGCGTGAACTACACCAGGAGGGGACACACCAGGAGCATAGGTGCTCGAGTGTCACAGCTGGCTATGGGCAGGAACCAACGGAAGGGCTCAGAATTTAACATAGAGTCAGGCAAAGATGAGGTCAGATGAAAAGTCTCCTGACTCCCAAATTCTACCATGATAGCTTTGAAAATTTCTGTGATATTGGAGGAAGAGCCTTCAAAAGTAAGGTCCCCAGCGAACAGGTGACACCAAAAGCTTGATCATGTTTATGGCTCACTACCTGGAGTTTTCATCCTATAAGAGTTTAATTAAGACAGTATCTCCAGAAGACAAATGTTCGCCCATTCATTGTGTTTAACAAGATGGGATTAGTGGAATAGTCAATATACTGGAAGGTATCTTTGTCATATCAACATGATGGAGATGCCTAGAGCAGGTCCCAAAGGGGTGGGACACAGGAAAGAGAAGCGAGCATAGAGGGAGCTAGTGGCAAGAAGTATTCTGCAGCCCTGGCTATCCTAAGGAGTAGGAGAGAACTAGATCCCAAGGAGAGTGAGCTTTGGAAGTATTTTTTCTTTTTTCCCAATAATCTTCCTTTTCTTTTCCCTTGTCCCCATTCCTCCCTCCCTCTCTCCTCCTCTCCTTCCTCCCTCCCCTTCATATACATTTATTGAACACTTACTATCTGCCAATCACTGTTTTAGGCTTTGGCAGTCACTGGTGAACAAAATCAGCACAGTCCTCACCCTTGGGAAACTTAAGAGTCTTACAGGGGAGACAGACAGGAAACAAATATTCTCAAAAATATATACCAATGCATTACACTAAGTACTGTGGAATGGAAGCAGAAGGGGCTACAGGATATTACGTGAGTAACGCTGGCTTAGATTGGGGGGGTTGGGGAGTACTTCTCTCAGGAAGTGACATTTAAGCTTATGGCTGAAGGAAAAGGAGAACCTGGGACAAGAAAATGTTTGTGTGTTGGGGGAGGGGCAGAATTACAGCCACGGGAAGAAAAGAAATAATAACAATGATAGCAATGACAACAACAATAGATAAAGCAATATTGAGCAGTTACATGCCGGTCATTATTCTAAATATTTAATAACTATTTATTCATTTAACCCCTTACATCAACTTTCTGAGGCAATTACTGTTACTGTCCCCATTTTTCAGATACGGAAAATGAGGCACAAAGTAGTGAAGTAACTTGCCCAGCCAAGGTCATATAGCTAGAAGGTAGAGACACCTGGATAAAACTCAGATAATCTGTCTGCAGGAAAGGAAGACCTGGAGAAGGGAGATGAAGGAAAGGCAGAGGGCTGAGATGCAGCAGTGGCAGGGGTGGAGGGGGAGGGCATCCCAGGCGCTCAGGGGCCATGTGATGGGTTCTGAAATTTTTCCTTAATTCCATAGTGGAAACCCATTGCAGAGTTTTAGGGGAAGAGATCTGCACTTTCCCACACCCTCTCTGGTTCCAGTGGCAGAGCAACCTGGAGCATGAGAGCAGTTGGGAGAAGACCAGTTGGGAGAATCCAGTAGTAATCCAGGTGGGAGGACAGCCCTTTGCAGGAAATAACCAACTAAATAATTAGCCACCTAGCTGAACTTCTTAATGCCTTCCTTCCCTTCAGTTCTTTCTTCCCCTCTTTCGCTCTGTCTCTGCTGCTCTTTCTGAACCACCCCTCCCCCCTTCTTTGAGCAGAAGGTAGAGGACACAGTAATAAGACTCCCTCCCTCCCCACACACATACCCTGCTGTTTGCCAAGCCACAGGCAGGCTTTGGCATTCCTCCATCTTCTCCAGGGCACCCTTCCTGCTTCCCGATCAGGAGCATCCTCTTCCGTGCCTGCATGCTGAGAGGGAGCAGCTGCCCTTATCCAGAACAACTCCCAGCTGTTCTCCCAACTTTTCTCAAGTGTTTCTTGGTGTCAATGCCTCTAATTAGTTAAAATAGGAAGGGGGGGTGGTAAACAGAGGAGCAAAAGAGAGGCCTAATTTTAGCTGTAGCCAAAAGAACTTCCCCCTAAATATACTGTGAGCTCAAAATATTTAGCTAAACGCATACGGACCAGGCAGGGATAGGATTTAAAGAGCTACAGAAGGAACATTCAAAGGCCAAATGGGACAGCCCCCATCTTCCCTTATGACTGGAGGGAAGAGGAAGGGAATAAAAACAGACTGGGTCCTTACTCTGTGCCAGGCTCTGTGCCGGGTGCCGTGAGTGCATCAACTCAGCCTTTCATCTCCTCACAGCCAGAGGACGATGCAGGGACTAGGTTTCCCTCATTTTACAGCTGAGGAAACTGAGACCTGGAAAATTTGCAATTACTCTAAGACGACAAAGCGAGCCGGAGAGCCAGGATTTAAACCTGGGTCTCTCTGACTCCACTGTGTCTAGCAAGAAGAAGATGGGGTCTCGAACCGAGGCCAGACAGTGCACTGGGTAGACAGCTTAAGCAGAGATTCAGGGCAGAGCCTCTGAGCAAGAACCCAGAGGATGCTGGCTCTCAGAATGGCAAGAGGCATCATTTGTAAGAACTGGCACAAATCACTCAGGGCCTCGACTTTTTCCAATCCTGAAATCCCTCCCAGCCCTCCCAAGATATGCCGGAGGAATGACCAGACTGTCACTAACAATTTAAAGGTAGATAAATCATTTGGTGAATGCCCCCCACCCCTGATTCCAGCAAAAAAAGACCCCTGCTGTCCACAATCAAAAAAGATGCACTGTTTGGCAAAGGCATCTGAACTGGCAAATTCCCCC